>NW_010972437.1:7291404-7351235 GCF_000737465.1 Haliaeetus leucocephalus
AAAATCCCCCCCCCCCCCCCCCCCCCCCCCCCCCAAAAAAAGTAGCCTTAAAAAACCTGATTTTTTAAAGGATTTATCATGATATAATGATGGTTTCCATAAAATACCTCTGCCTTTTAGCCTTGAAAAATGGAAAAGCAATGACAACTCAGACAGTGAAGGAAGCAAGACCACTGCCAGAAATTACACAAACATTGAGGCCAATTATGTATGTCTACAACATATATGTCAACAAGGCAGGAGAAACAGCCAGGTGACAGAAAGCTTCTTTACCTTACTACTTACTGTGTCTGCTAGTCATTTTCTTCCTTAGACCTCATGTTTCTGACTCTAATACATAAAATCGAGCTATTTGCATATATATACACAAAGTCATGTTGAAACGCCAATATGGGTCAAAGCCCAGAAGTGACATTTCTCAGCTTGCAACTGAGAGCAGCGTTTTGGCTGGTCTTTTATTCAGGACACACACAATGAGTCATACATGCTGATAAATGGTGCAAAATCTGCTTAGGCTACAACTGACATTGTTTCATTAGCTCCTACATCTTCTAAATATTTCTCCAGTCTGAAAAGACCTGGATTTTTAATAAAGAGTACCACTTAGAGGCCTATTTAATTTGCTGAATTAACTATATTATTCCCTGTAGTAAGTATTCACACTTTTTTAATTATTAAGGGGCAATGTAATCCATTTCACTATGAACCCTTACTCTATAGTTTAAAAATATATACCTAGAAGGGATGACAGTATCCAAGCCGACACCGTTTTCATTACTACTTCAGCCTATATACATTACTTCCATTATGCAGTTACTGTACCTTTTCTGTCCATAAATTTGAATTAACTAGTCCTTCTGCCTGCAGGAAATCTTGTACAATTAGCAAGAGCTTGAAGGCATTTTCAGCATGTGTAGGGAGAGCTTTTGAATCTCTGTTATCAGTAACTGACCATTCTAACATCTTCTCCAGTAAGCTGCATGGAAAACAAAATCCCAAAGTAATTATTACATGTTCTAAGTGTAAGTGGCTTTAAAAAAATCCAATTAGGTATTTAATTGAATCTCTTAGTCTGCAGTGACATAACTGCCATCTTCTCGATAAGCTGATGAGGTAAAAGATTTTGAGAAGCTCATGAAGTCAGCGATACAGTTTCAAAATCTTATGGTCACATGACACTACTAAATAGTTAGTGGAATATACTTCTAACAGTATGCAAAGAAAAAGCAAAGAAAAGTACACCTTGCTGGAAAACACCCACCCCTCCCCAGCTTCATTAATGCCCCTTGCTTTCTCTGTTTTTCTCAAAAGCGATGAAAGAACCCATCCTTGAACTGTACACTCACTTGAGTTTTATTTCATCAGAAGGTCGCAGCAACTCATTAGATATCCCCAGTTTGGTCAGTGCAGAAAACACCTGTCCTCTCTCAATCCAAGCATCATCATCAGATTTTTCAATGCCTTTCCACATTATACACAGTAAGATGTCTGTAAGTAACTGTATGAGCTCATTATCACCCCCCTACAAAAGAAGACAAATATTTACAGCCCTTCTAGTTCAGAAAACCTTTGAAACATTTCTCATTCATCACAGTCCCTATGCTTGCATGTTTCAGCATTTCTGAAAACTCTGAAGTCTAAAATCCAATTGCTAAATACATGAAAATGCAAATATAAGAGACTGTGGCTTGCTTTTATGGTGTAATACATACTAACTTGACTTCTACATCATTATTTCAGTCTGACCTTTAGCTACCCTTGATTTTTTCCACAGCAAGTCTGCTCCATGCCGCCTCTGGAAGATAAAGGATGTTGAAATATAGAAGGGAGGGTGGTGAGTTTGTAGAGGTTTTTCTTTGTTTATTTGTGGGAGATTTTTTGTTTGGTTTTTTTTTGTTTGGTTTTTTTGTTTGGGTTGGGGGGGTGGTGTGTGGTTTTGTTTTTTTTTTTAACATCAAAGCTATTCCAACTAGACAACCAAAAAAGAAGACACATTAGGAAAGGAAGTACCCCTACCCACTATAAAAGAGCTATATTGTTTGCATTTCTGTTAGAAAATGGGAGGGGGGCGGAGGGAAGGACAATAATTATCCATCAGGGAGATGATTAAAACAAAAAAAAAGGAATTGCAGACATTTGGAGAAATTAACCACATAAAGAGTGAATTACTTACTCCTTGGTTTTCCAATAAAGAAAGATCAGCGGTGAAGCCCACATCATTTATAACGCCCAGCTCTTTGTCAGGCTGTCCAGAGAATGGTTTTGTGTTCTCTATAGGTGACGGTGTGCTGGGCTGGCTATCTGTCATCTGATTCACAATGTCAGCCAATTCATAAGAGTCAACACTGGAGAGATCTAAACTCAAATGTGAAGGATTACTGTGCCACAATTCTTCTCGGTCCTCTGACCTAAAAGACATCTCTGCTGTGGATGCATCTTCCAGCGGCATAACAGAGAAATGGGCAGGGACATCCAGGGATTTGTTGTCTTCTAAACTCCACTGATCAAACAGACCATTAACAGATGCAAAGCTGACAGTTTTGTCTCCCTCTGTCTTATCAGTTTGATATTTCTGAAGCTCTTCAGCAGGACGCTTTTTTTCCTCTTCCCTTGAGGAATCAGCTCTGTTCTCTTTAAAGCCAATCCGGACCTCTGAGTTTTCTTTCAGGAATAGTCTAATCAAAGTGTCCTGCCAGCCCAGCTGCTGAGAAATCTGTTGTGCTGCATCCAAGTGGGATTGCAAAAGGTGCAAAACCTAAGGATAGGGGAAGATATCCCATACCTACACATTAATTTTAGCTTGTAACGGCATTCATTCTAGCTTTTCAATTAGATGTTTTACAGTGTTACAACTTTTTTGCTTTTTTTTTTTTTTTAGAACCTTGTAAAAGAGCCACAATTGGTTAATAATAAGCAAACAAGCCACAAAACCATTGTTCTCATTAGAAATATATATTTGAGGGGGGAAAAAAAAGAAAAAAGAAAAAAATTCTCAGGAGTAAGGAAGAAAAGAAGCTATCAAAGCATATTGGTAAGTCCTCATATTTCAGCCACTCTTCTGCAACAATTCCTGCAAAAGCCAGTTATCACAACAAACAATCCTATTCAGCTACTAGACTACAAAAAAAGAAAATCTAGAACAGAAAATATGTAGAAACTATTAAATAGATAAAATTAAGAAAGCTGCATATTAATAGCTTACCAATAGTGTACATTATCATTTCACTTTTTTCACTTTGAGAAACTGTAACAGACAATACAGTGCCTCACAGCTACATTCAGTACTAATTCCAGTGATATAAGCCAGAAAGAGCTCAGTATAGGAAGTCACTGCTTCTTCCCTATCTCTTCCCTGCATCCACAACCACTCTTTTGAACCATAATATGTTCTATCAAATTAACATATTAAGAATACAAACAAAACTTTGATCATAGTCTTAAGCATCGTTTGAGAAAACTCAGTAATTCAAGGAGTCTACTATCTCTAACCTGTAGAAAATACAAGCTATTTAAGAATCATGATAGAGGCTTTACTTTTTATTTTGTTTTTTTAAAAGGACTTGAATACATTAAGTGACAGATAGGCTTCATTTTTAACATAAATCATTGCTAAAGAAGGCAGTAGCAACAAATACCACCGCTGTCTCTCAAATAAATAATTAAGATATCACGCTGTACAGCTTATGGGCTTAAAGGACAACACTCCAGTTTTAAAGAAGACAACTTACCTTTCTACAGATAACCACTCTCACGTTTATATCTGATCTATGAGCCAGATGCACTACAGCTATGAGATCTTTATAATTCACAGCAGGATCTGTAGGGGAGAAAGAAAAAACAACACAAACAATATCATTCAAGAGAATGTAATAGCTAAATATTAAAAATTGCCTTGGAGGTCACCTCCGCATCCAGGGGTAGTAAAGGGAACGAACTTCAGGGAACTAAGAAAATGTTAGCTGAGACTAATGGGAACTTTGAACAGAACAGCTCTGGTTTTCCTGAACAAAAAACCAAATATGTTTGCCTCTGAGCAGCAGGAGTTTGCTAATGGTAGACACAACACTTGCCATTTACCTGCATACAGAACTTGGTTAAGAAGGTTTTTAATAAGAGAAACAGCAACTGGTGATTCATTCAGAAGGAGCCCCAGTCCAGAGTATCCCACTTCTCTGAGTCTCATACGGTGCTTACTACGTTCATAAACTTTAGTACATTTCAGCATCTCTTCTACAATCTGCAAGAAAAAGTACACACAAATGCAAAATAAACACAAGGGAGCACCCAGACCTCTTAAACTTAATTGTGTATGATATAACATGCCAGTCCACTGGTTTTAAAGTTGACTTCGTAAGCCAACTCAAACAACATAGACTTTTTTTTTTTTAAGATCCCAATACTTCACTTCAAGAGAACACTAATTCGATTATGACTATGGTAGTAAACAATTACATCTAGCTAACAGAAAAGACAAGAAAAAATTAAAACTTGGATCATTAGTATCTTTGCAATTGGATACACTTCTGCAGTCAGATCATTGAAAAAATACAATTTTATGTTCAACTGATTAATTTAAGAACATCTAATTCAATTCATTACCTTGAATACAAGTTCTCTAAGCCTGTCAGAGTATCTTTGATGCAATAACAGAGCATAAAGAATATCAGCATTCCCTGGTTCAAAAAGCAATAAAAAAAGCTGGTCTGGGGTTGGGCTGGAATGAAGTAGACTGAAGAGAACATCCAGGATTCCACAGAGCTACAAAATTAAGACAACTAAATTAATCCACAGTTCATTCAGACTTCATGCTCTGTTTGGGGAAAATTTTCTTGGCTTTTAAATTTTACCCTTGCTTGTTACAAAACAGACATTTTGTCTGCTCAATATTACTGCATTTAAAATTAGATTTTTAATATATTCTTTCTATATACAGAACAGCTTATCAAACTGTAATTAGAGCTACAAAGCAAGTTGAAGTTCTGTTGATGTCTACAAAATAGAAACCACATCATTACAACTTCTGATCAGTTGGAAGTCCAATTCATTTGGTTTTGTAAACTAAAAGAACTTTTCTAATGGCAGTATTGCACATCATGTGCTTTCTGCCCTCTTCAGGGGAAAAAAAATAACCAGTAAAAATATGGCCGCCTGCACAACACTTCGCCAAGTTCTTCTATAACCTGCCTAAGCTACATCTAAACAGAACCATGCATCAAGTAACACTTTGCTTGTAGTCTTTTTTTCTTTTTTGTTCCCCCCTCTTTTAATCACACAAGACACAAGCTTTCTAAACACCAAGAAGCAAAACCAAAACATGTATGGTTTAAAGTATTAATTTATGCCATATTGGATACCTGCTCCTCTTCACTGGTGGCAGCTATGTATCCTACGATGCTCTGTATTTCTTCATGTGTTCCTCCTTTGCTCAGGAAATATTTGATTAGTCCATAGAGGGATGTCCGTATTGTTCTCAGGTCATCAGGAGCCAAATCACTGTCTTTACAGCCACTCCTATACACCAACAGACAGGAAAACCAACCTGGAGGAAGTTCTTTGTGACTCATTAATATCAATTTGATTGTGCTAGTTTTGCAATTTTTCATCTACTGACATCGTGGCACAAGCTATCAATTTTTACTGAAATAAGGCAGCTGAATAGTAATCAGCAATAGTAGATCAGACTTCCCAAGTCTATAAAAGCCCTGAAATGTAGACTTGTACTGATCTGGATAGAGGTCAGGATTTCAGGTTCCCCCCTCCCACCCTTTAAAATAAAGAGCAAGGTCTCTAGCCAATGTTCCTTAATGACATAACTATATTCATAAGCAGATATAAATCACCAAGACTGAAAGCTAAAATTTAAATTCCTAAAAAAGTCCTACTTCAAATTCTACAAGGATATAAAAGAACTTAAAATGATAAACACCCTCTCCCTTCATAATGGTAATGATCTATGACTTAATTTGCACTGTTGATAACAAGTCCTTCAATTTTGTAATTTTAATGACTTTTCCAAGCATTTCTAGTATCATTGACATAAATTTTATATAATCCTATCATAAAAATTAAAGTCAAGGAAAAGCATCAAGTCAAATGGAAAAAAAAAATAATCAATGCTATTTTGAAAATTAAATCAACCTCCAAAAGACAACCTGCAGTTTTATTTATTAATTTTCTCACTAGGATGATGGGGAAAAAAACACAACGCAACAGCCATGTACAATAGATGAGGAGTTAGAAGAGGTAAAACTCATACCCATAATAAATCCTGAGTGTGTCTAGAAGAAACTGCACACCATATTTCTTTCTGAAGAGTCTTCTGCTGTCTTTGATGATTGTAGAAAGATATTGTATATGCCCTACAATATAAAGTTTTCTATTAGAACCTAGATAAAGGTTTATGTCACGTGAAGAGTACTGTGTCTTTGCACAGTTGCCTAAGTCCACCAGCTCACCAATTCTGAAGGGGAAGTCCCCACTGTTCCAGATACTGAAGTCAAAAAGTAAGTGTTGATACATCTGTTGCAAAAGCTGCATGTTCTTTTCTACTGAGACTTGTTCTATCAACAACTGTACAGCCATCAGTACATTCACATCCATTAAGTTGCTTGGCACCTTTCAAAATAACAAGTGTTAGCACTCAAAATATTGAATATCCTACTAAACTTTTTTTTTTTAAATCAAATTCTGAGATTCTTTTATCTTCTACACCAATGTCTGCTTCCATTGAAGCAATACAAGAAACAGTCTAGTTTGAATGATCATACAACACAGTATCTAATAACAAAAAAGCAGAACATGAAAAAAAGACAAAACATGGTATTTCACTTTGCAGATCAAGACCAACCTCCTCACATCTTTGTTTTCAGAAACATGAGAAAAGAAAAGCATGTACTAAGGAGACCTTTAAAGACCTTTGGCATCCTGGCCAAACTAAGAATGTTTCAAAGTAATCAGGACCTCATCCACAACATTCATTACTAAAGGACGTTTCTCAAATTTGCTCACCTTCTGTAACAAGGCTCCTAGTGTGGCAACTCCATGGGAGTGAATGAGATTTTCTTGATTTACATGGTGTCTCTGAATGAAGTGTTTTATCATCAAGATAAAAGTTGCAACAATGTTCTTCTCCAGGCGTGCTTCTGCAAAACAGAACAGCAGCAGCAAAAGCCTCATGGTTTATTGTTGGACCACTGCATAAAAGTAGAGGGGAAGAAGTAAAATCAAGTGTCTGTATTCCTCACTATTTCCTGAACTTCTCAACTCCTTTTCTGTTTGGTCCCTAGCTGCAGGCTGTGTTTAGATTTTTTCCTGTGCAGAGTCATAATCATTCCATGCTTCTCTAGAATAAAATTGACCCCAGTCCTGACTTCTGTTGCTTCATCCATCTGGCTGTAGGTTACAGACAAACTTCTCAGTTACAATCTTTTATATATGCTGCAGTTATCCTTCCTCTAGTTGCAAACTGACACTTTCTAGCCACGATACCCAAAAAATTAAGAGAGAGAGAAAAAGATACTTGGGGTTTTTTTCTGCTTTACTCCACCATTCCATATTTGAAACAAAAAAAATGCTGTTTTCCCTTGCAAGGTCTGATTTCCCAGTGGTTTCCATTAAGACCAAAGTTTTTTCTCAATATTAGCACACTTTTTAAAAATCTAGTCTTAAAGCTTCCCTTCCTTTTTTTTCAAATTTTAATACTAAAATCTGACTGTGTGTGGAAGAGGTAGCAGCCTGAATGTTTTCTTAAGAAAATAAAAGTTTGGGTAAAGGCTAAACAGTACTGTTCTGATGCTGCAAAGTCTTCGTGTGGCTGACCCAGCACTCAAGTTGTAGAAAGCTCCTCCTATGTATATTAGCAGGCTTTGCATCAAACATAATTTCTTAAAATAATCAGAACAAACTTTTCAGAATAGAAATTTAACAACTGCATACTTTGACACTAATGTAATAGTAAATAATGAAAAGAAAAATAATGCTCTTAAATGTAGCTATATTTGAAATATGTTACTAAGTCAATTTTAGATAGTGCTGAACTCCTGGTATTCGGTATCCACATCAGATATCTAGGTACAGCAAGAGAGCCTTTCAGCTTTACATAGGTAGTCCGGAAAAGCCAGCACATAATAAAACAGCTTTCTGTCACTCATAGGAAGACTTTTAAAATCAAGCTGAAAAATTATTTCAGTTCAACTGTACTTTCTTACCTGATGCCTTTGTGGATGACAATACCACCCAGTCTTCCTCTACAGGAGTAACTAGTTCTGGAGGTAGAGTTTCCCCTTCAGACTTTTCAGGCATCTGTCCACCAAGAAAACTGATCTGCTCCAGCAATGGAAACAGCACATTTACTCCACCAATACAGTTGATCATATCCTAAATCAAGAGGAAAAAGGAAGAACATCATCACTACAAATAAAATCCCCTAAACTACAAAACAGAAATTTACTCCAAATACAAGGAACCTTATGTACTCACAAATTTATCAGGATGTTTTACACACCACTTTGAAACTAGTTTAAAACACTGTGTTTAACAGAGCTGCCCAAATTTTAGATACAGCAATTACACACATGCCTTCTTCTCAGCTCTTGCTTTGAAAGTACATTTTACATTTCCTTCCTCCTCTCCTCACATAAACATGGGAAATTGAAGGATACAAATCTTAGAAAGAATCTTCTGCTAAATATAGTTGAAAAACGGGAAAAACATACTTTTCTGATTTCTAAGTTACTCGCAGCAAGCAATAAGAAAAGATTATACACAACTGTGCCTTAATCATATTCCTACAAGATTTCAACTTCAGGCAATTAAAAAAATAATAAAATCTGTTGTTTTTTTTTTTTAAAGTAACTTTACACATACCTCAATTCTAAGCCCTTTTTCAAATTCAAGTCTCCTAAGCTCCCCTTTTTCCCCCCTCCTCACAAGCAGTGATAGCATGAGACTTCAAACAATGCTTCTTGTGGTAAGGTATAACATATTCAAATCACAAGATTTCTAGAAGTGATTCACAATGCCACTTAGAAAATCAGGGTCTCAGCAAACTAGCCAGAAACACCTATTCAATTGCCCAGCTTAGCACAATGAAAACTGTTGTGTAGTAAAATTTTAACAGCCAAAAAACCCCAACATCCTGTAAGCCAGTCTAATAATGTGGGATCTCACTCTTCCTTCCCAGTCAGAAATGTTGGGGAGAAGTGGAGAAAATGATCCTTTCCTTCTCCATTGTTTTCTACTTTTCCAATTGTTACTCTGCTCCATGTGCCTTTATGATGCCCCCTTTCCAGGCCAGGTGGATTTAACAAAAGGTGAATTTTAGTGAACTTATTAAGGTGAATTTAACAAAATTAAGAAAGTTTTTTAAATCTGCAAAATTTCTCTCATGGATGAAGATTTCTATGTTTGTTGAGCAAAACAAGAGGCACCACAGACCTGCAGTTTTTGGAAAGAGAAATCAACTTAAAGTTGAAAAACAGAATTTGTCTGAACCACATGACCACAGTAACTGTAGCTCCTTCTAGACTGTACCTATCTCCTCATGAGCTCCAGATCAGCTCTTCTGTTTTTTCCTCACTCTAGTCCTCCTCAAGGGGGTGCTAAACCCCATAATGTTTGTTAACCAACGATTCTCCTAAAACCTGTGCTCACAATATGCTTTCCCATAAAGCTAGAGACATAAACACCCCTCACACACCCCTCTTCCCACTACTCGCTGAAGAAAAATTGCAGTATTTTCAAACTATTCACATAATAGCAAAATTACTTGGCAAGTGTCTGAATTTTCTTAACGTTAATCTCTACAATTCAGCATATGCACAGTGTAGCTCCAACAATATTTCTTTATTAATTAGTTTGCTAGTACAGTTGCTTGTTCACTGGTCTTAAAAAAAAAAACAGCTCTTATTTGTTTGCACATTTTTCTTCAAGACAAAAAAAAGATGTTGCATTCTACTGACAAGTTTTCTACACTGACCTTGCATTTTATTTTTCCTCAAAGCTAAGAGCCCTTAATCAAAGATTCTGCCTGTAAAACAGAATTGGATGTACACTATTTAAATTTAAAAGTAGTAAATCCTTATTTATGTCACTGTTTCTGGATCAAACTCTGATGCTGCAAATATTACCTCTTCATGCACAGAGCTAAGCCTAACTTTGATTTTTTTGTATTAATATGTGTTAGTGATCAGGGAACAAATAAGCAGACAGGTACACAAGGATATTTATTAAGCTGGTGTGCATTTCATGGTTTCCTCCTCCTCTCCATGAACTACCAAGTAGAAGACCATTTGCTATTTTACACAGAAGACATCTAATGGACATAGAACTTGCCTAAATGGTATTCTGTTCATGGAGCACCAAGAAAGTCTAAACCACTAACACTAAATCTCGTTGGCAGTGTGGAGTTTTAATTCTATAGTACAAAGTCAGATCTGAACTGTCAGTGGCATGAGACTAAAAAATAACTGATTAACCAGAAGGGCATAAGGATCCTATATGTTGGTTAAGAAAACAAAACAAAAACCAAGATATAGGACAGTTTTGCTATAATAGAATGTTTGAGCAGGAGACTAGAAACAGGTTTAGCCATAAAATGTTAATTTTTAAGCTCCAATATTAATAAAGCAGTAGCGCTGTGACTGTAACTGCTAGCAAAAGTTAAACAAAGATGATTTGCATAGCCTATACGAATCAGATATCCCAATGTATCCAACAATAAGGAAAAAATATTGGACAATTAGTGTATAGCAGAGACAGAGTAAGGTATAACACTTTAGTGAATATTTGGTGTTTTCTTTGAAGTGAGGCTTTTTGAAGTGAGATCATCTAGTCCTGCCAACCCCAAACCAAAAGTAAATAAGATAACTAGAATAAGTTACCTCTTTAAAAAATGCTAGATTCTTGTAATATTTTAACTCCACACCTTGTTTTCTGCTGAAGTTAGTCAGCAATTCAATAATTTTTTTTTCATATGACTAACACAACAGTCACAAGTTAACTTAATCCTACTAATCTTAATCTAATTCAGAGTTTAAGACTGCAAGAAAACCATGACAGAATCCCCTAGATGGTAAAATGCTTTCAATACACAACATGCACTGAACAGATTATGAAGAGTAGTCAGCTACCACAGAATATCTTAATGCACTATGGCATTAAGAGCAGTAGTCCTTCTAAGTTCTGAATAAATGTAATGTAATACTACTCCAGCTACAGCGTTAACCCGTTAATTCTCATTACAAAACCATGCTGTACCTGCTAAAAGTCATTTGCATTATGATAATAACTTCTGGCATTCCAAAAGTTAGGTGAACTTATACAACCACTGTCATATATACATCAGGTTCTGCTTCTTCAGTATGCATTTACCTTGATGTCCCAGTTCACTACTTTGTTTCCAGTTAGTCTTCCATGTAAAAGATTTGCAGACAGGTCAAGACAAATTGGGTTTCTGCAGGCCTGTTAAACAAATGAAGAGGCTACAATATCATTTAGGAAACAAGTTACAGATCCTTGAACACATAAGATTTCTGAATGATGCATAATGTGTTTCAGGAAGTTAGTGCCACTGTGTTGATATTAAAGTATTTAAACAATTTGAAACCCCTGGAACTTCATATAAGTTATCTTAGATTTGACATTCACAATAATACAAGGTAATTCTGTCCTTTTGCCAAACAAGAAGAAAACCTACTATCTCTGCACAAGACTACAGTTTAAGAAAACTCTCACTGCTCTTTATCTTCCCATAATAACCACAGCGTAAAGATGGCACGCTCACCTGTTCTACGAAACAGCAAGGGCAAAGCAAAAAAAAGACCATCTAGAACATATTCTGAAATTACTGTACACTGTGTAATCAAAGAGAAATTATGTCTTGTTTCATACCTTTGGTGTATAATGAAGCAGTACCTTGCTGGGGAGATCTGCTACTTCAGCCTCTTGAGACTTCCATGGAGTTAAACAATTTGGACCTATTAAAAAAATATTATATATAAAATTATATATTTGTAACATATATATTTAAGACTCCACTGGATATTAATGCTGACCTTCTCAAATTTTATGCTACTACACTTTGTTGCAACAACAAACACCATACCTATTTGAGATATGCTTTGAAGTAGTCTCTATGACTTAAATCATTCATTCCATAGGGTCTGCTTAAAAAGAAATGCATTCTTGATAAAAAGCTAAACTATACAAAGAAGCATTTTTTTATACATTCAAACAGCCCCAATGTTTCTGTCTTTACAAATACCTCTCATATTTGTCACCAATCTCTCTGTCATCAAGCCCAAATGTCCAGAAAATGAGTAATCTTCAAAATAGTTTTGTTTAGTAATACAAAATACTTCCTTTCAATGATGGAAGTATTTTTATGCTAATCTCTAACAACCTCAAGTCACTATGGAACTTAATACTCTAGTACTTTAAACTGTAAGACATAGCTTATCAGAATATTTTTTTAAATGACCCCTTAAATTATTAATTGATTCTTGTGGAAAAATCCTCAAGCATAAATCACCTTTAAGCAGCCTCCCAAAACAAGGGCAATACTTTAAAGAGTCTCAACTGTAAACTCACATGTAGGCTAAGAGCAGTAAAAATTAAGACCTTACAAGTGAAAACACTACCTAACATTTTGATTCTGGCAGGTCTGTACATATTATAAGTAGATGAGCTTATGCAAACATAACATTTTAAATAAAATTTCCACCTATCATTCCATTTTAAGCTTATTTATTATAAGGCCCTCTCACTTAGGTCACCTCTGCAATTCTTCTGGATTGTAACTTCTTCATTATGTGTCTGTGTACAGCAAAGCTCAGTGGGGTCTTGTCCATAACTCATCCCTTTTATTCCACTAAAACCAGTACAATCACCACTTACCTGCCAAATATAATGCTTTCACCTGAGGAGGTTGCAGTGCTTCATGAAAGATGATAACTGATCCAAGTTGGCCCTCCAAAGATGTCGGACATCCCCATTCACTGTCCTGAGTCCCTGCTGAGATCATCTTGGTGATGAGCTCTGGTTTTCCAAGCATCCCACCCCAGCTTCCTGTAGAGAGAATGCCCCCAAGTGATGTCCGATGGGGCATAATAGGGGAGGAAAAAGGTGGATCTGGTATCTGAGATGGAGGAGGAGTTGTTGTTCTTTGACCAGCTGAACCAATGCAGCAAGAAGTAAAAGACTGGAGAGTCACACATAGAAGAAAGAAAACAGAACACATACTGTAAATGTAACCTTCTTTTTTCACAGTTTACAAAGTAAACCTGGAGACTATCTCTGGCAAACCTGAACTACATAAGTTAAACCAAGAGCAACAAGTTCTGGCGTGCCCTGGAAGAGAAGCAATCTAGCACAGCAGGACAAAAAAAAGAGCATACACTTTCCACAACAGTGGAGAGTGCCCTTTCTCCAATTAAGAGCAATTTGGTCACCTCAGCTGTTGTGTGACCTCTGGCAGGAGCAGAGCCAGGAAGGTTGGTGCTCCAGACACCCTGGTAAACACTCCTCTTCTGGATTATATTCCAAAATACTAGCCCAGCATATCTGCTACTGTACATTTCTTGTATCAGTTATTCCACTCAAATAAATGCTCTCATGGGAAGCTTACTTGCCCTACTTTTAGCTACATTGATATTTATAGTGCTTATTCTATGGATGGGCCAAAATCCAGTTTTATCTCGCAATGGAAATTACATTTACTCTCATTTTTTAAGTGTTATACTGGTTTTACTACGACTGTGTCCAATTTAAGTGTTTACTCCACTTATTTAACAAATATCAAATTAGAACTTAGAAAAGAGGGAAGAATGTGCAGTACTGTAGCCCAGTTTAAAATGGATTTGTTCTACAAAAAGAATGGGCAACACTTACAAAGAAAACTAAACATGACATACTCATTTTGATGGCTAGTGTGGTTTTTTAGGCTAAGCGTGTACACACTCAAAATGGTTAGATTAACTGCTTGTAAACTGCTTATCCAGCTAACAAAGCAGGTATAAGATTAGCATACTAAGGGTATATACAGAAAATACAAGTTTAAAAGTTACTGTTGAAAGCAACAGGGAATATTCCTCATTGACTACTGTCACACCAATCCTACTGGCAGAGCTGTGATTTATTATGATTTACTCAGAAATTATGTCACTATGCTCAGGTAATTATTTTGAAGAAAACACTACAATCTAATCAAGGTAATCTGGGGGGAGGGGTTTTGGTGTTTTTTTTTAAACTGCGATGACTAAACAAGCATTAATTAATGGTTAATTATACTCCAAATTGATACTCTGGACACTGTCCAAAGTTGAACAGAAGATTATTAGCAATAGGCTAAGCTCTCTTAAACTCTTACACAATTTCCAGATTAAAAAAGCCAACTGTATTCTCATTGTTCTATGAGAGCTCATCACAACAGGGGTATGACTCAGAAAGTAAACTTACTTCATTCATGGCAGGGAATCGAAGTGGGGCAGAGACCTTCTGCTGTCCATTAACGTAGATGTACACAAGGCTCTGACCAAAGGGCCTCTTTCCAGGCACGTGAACAATAGTTACGTTGTGCTGATTAAGCAATATAACATAATTAAGTCATTATTAAAAAGCAGTGAAATGACTGTATGGAAATACTTAACTTCATCTCAACTAATCTGATGAAGAAACCACTTAAGAAAATAAATCCAAAGTATCAATAAGAAGATAAGACCACCTATCAGCTGCTTCCATTTTAAGAAGTTCACATGTAAACAGGTTTTTGAAGGGAAAGAGATACAGCTCTTTCATGATAATGCATATCACTCCTTAAGTATGGGAATAGAAAAGAACAAGGCAGAAACACAGGAGCACATTTTATTCACTCACATAGCACCACAGCCACTTATACTTGTTATAATTTAATATAAAAAAATCTGCACGTTACAAAAAAAAACAACTAAGCACAACACTGTAACCAGCTTATCAATTACAAATGCCTAATAACATAGGCATAATTTAGCTCAATCAACCACTAATCTACATGGAAATTGCTTGCATTAACTGAGATAAAATCTGTTCTTATGCAATTAATTATTTAAATATGATAAAATAGACCATTTGTAAAACAACCAAAAAAAACCCCAAAACCAGAAAACTTTGACTTCTGAGCTAACAGTACTATACTAAACAAAGTGTTTTTCAGTATCAGATCTTACCCAAAGAGAGTCAAAAAAACAATGGTCAGGCAGCATGACTGTTGCATATTCCCTCTTCGTGCAAACTGCAACCACCAATACCCCAGAGTATGTAATAAATGCTTCAAAACCCATACCACTTCCTGTAAAAAAGCTACAGAAAAAGACAACAAAACACGCAATCAAGGACTTACTTCATCAGAACTATTGGAAATCACCTAACAGTACATTCATTAAGGAGAGAACCAACTGAAGCCATCTGTCGCTGGTCCATTATTTACTACTTGACTGACTGTTACTCTTGTTCCAAAAAACCCAAGATGAACTGCCTCAAGGAAGGGACCCCAAGGCACAGGACATGCAGGCCAAAGGTGATCCACAAAGCTCTCAAAGCAGCTTGTAGCCAACCATCTTTTACATGAAAACATAACCTCGCTCCCAACAAGTAAGGCTTCAGTTTGATCCACACAGCTTAAACTGGTTCTATTACAAAGTCCTGCCCGGTGCAGTCTCTGGAAGTTACAATATTGTAATAAAGAAGAGATTGGTCTGCAACCTGTGCTGTTTTCTATCAATTAAATTGTGTCTGTCAGCCCCTGGTAAAGCTGTCAATATTGCATGCAGATTCGTGACATTACTGTTACAGTTAGTAGTTAAGTTTTGTCCATTTCCCTTGTTTCACATCATAGCGTTGCATACAGAGATTTTATTTATTTTAAAGACCAAAACAGCACATGGAATGACTCGTCTAGAAAATGCAGAAAGTTCAATCTTTAATTTTATAGACAAATCTGCATTAGAACTGTTTGATGAGACAATAAGGGTCATCCATTATTTCTTTTATCCATAATAACCTATCAGCAAGAACCTTACCTTAGTGCAAAATGTAAATGTAGTAATCCTTAGATATCTTATTTCACTCATATAATGAAGAAAATCAGCTGTAAGCAGCTATCTATAAATAAGCCCTGCAAGCACAGGTTTGCCTGGAGAAACCTTGCTTTTTTTAAGCACTTCAGTACAAAAAATTTTATATAAAATTGTGAACTGCTACCAAAACCTGCTACACACCCTTAGGCACCATTAGTCCAAGTGGATGCATTAACTACTGTACTATCCAATATGTGCATCTATCAATATAGAATACAAATACACACAGAGAGCATTAATATTATAGACAACCTCAATTGTAAGACAGCTTACATCTATTGAAGACTGTTAAACATAGCAGCTAGATCAAATTTTAATTATTTTAATTCAGTTGTGTGCTTAACATTTCAAGTTGAAACTGGAATTTTAAACGTTTCCTCTTTTTTGTATTAATTTCAATACACTACTGTTTCAGCTTCCCAGAACCAGAATAAGGTCTTCAGAATTGTACATCAAATGATGGAAAACCAGTCAGTTATTGGTATAATATCATCACACTGAAAACGAATCGCAGCTTTTTTACTTTGTAATGCAATTCCACCCTAGTTTTCTAGAACTACAGTCTACTTAAGATCTTTAGTGGGACACACTGACAAACTCTGGAAACAGCAATGTGACAGTTCATCAGGTGGCACCCTTCATCGGGGCTGTGCTATACAAATACACAGGGTAGCTACAGAAATCCAGGGAGTCTCCACCCACCACCATCGTTATTAATAAACAGAAGTAATACTCTAAGACACAGGGGTTTGGAAAATACTAATTCTGTTATGACTAGAATTGCATTCTTCAACATTTCCCCTGAAACTGCAGTGCAGTAAAATGGACTGAAGGGAGTGAGAGATGCTTTAACTACTATTCCCCCATTCTGCATGTTTGCTGCTGAATGTTAGTGTACCAAGAACCATCCACATCAATGTCTAGTATTTAAGCAAATGAAGGTGTCCTTTTCATTGTGCTCTCATATAGAAAACAGATTTCATTACCTTTACAGAAAACAGTGGGAAGCCTGTTCAATTTGGGGATGGGGTTTTGGGGGGGTTGGGGTGTTTTTTTTAAGTTGCTTTGTTTGTTTAAGCTATGAACCTTAACACAATTTGGAGTTATGGATATTGAAACTGTAGACAGGAAAGCATTATAACTGAGAAACTACATGCTTATTTCTGTAACACAGCCTGGCTCTGGTGACAGATGAAATTGCTCCCTTTCACAAACTAAGCACTAAATATTGCATCCTATGAAGATAAGCAGAGTACCATATGTCATAGGGTACCATATGCCGCAGGGAATAGATGACCTAGATTTGTGCTGTTGGAAGTAGTTATAGTAACTGTACCTATAGAGTTGCTTCCTCTTGCCACTTTTGCTAGTCGTGCTAGGGTCCACCCGGTCCTGGTCAAGGCAGAGCCAAGCGTTGAAAGAAAATGCAGAACCTGGCCACTTATGAATTGATGGAACAGCAATTCCGGCCATGCTGTGGTACAAGTTGAAATACTGCAAGGCACTAGCCATGCCCTGCTTCCGGGCCATTGCTAGAATGGCTCGCATCACTGGAACAACGTAAGGGTGAGCTCGTTTTGGTTCGTCAGTCCTCAGGAGCCGTATTAGTTGAAGCAGTTCTTCTGAGCCCATTGACTGGCTCCCCAAAGAGCCCAGAAGGGCAATCAGGTTCTCTGCACAAGTACAATGGAGCGCGGAATGGGAATTTAATGTCTCAATGATACGGATAACCATGTTCGCATTGACACAAGTGGCACGACTCTGTCTGTTAATACAACAGATTCGCCTCAACCAATTTGAGATGAAAATCTGCAGGTCGTGTGATTCTAGTTCTGGAAGCCACTGGATAAGCAGCAGTAAGGGCTGGACATTACTAATGCCTAGTATCCCAACAGCCATGTGGTCACCTTCAACAGCCTGAAAAACAGCAGAGAACTCAGACGTGAAATACAATAAAATAGGGCTAGAAGTACTGTTGAAAAGATGTAAGCATTCTAGCATTCAAAGCAAGCACATCTCACCATATTCATGAGTTCTTCCAGCAATTCCCGTGAGGGTTGACCCAGCGATTTTAGTACCTCATATATGTGTGCATAACCAATTCTCTCCTTGAAGACTTCCTGAGGATAAAAATAGCAGTCTCACTAACAAATAAAATGGACAAAAATAGCTCATCTACTGCAGCAAGTTCTAATTTAACACAATATGAGACACAAAATAATTAGAATGCAAGAATAATGTTTTACAGGCTAGACATCTCTTTTTGATAATGTCCATTGTGCTATCTCTAGCATGCTGCAGATGAGAGGGATCTCACTGCAGCATGCAGATAAACAAATAAAAGATCAAAGTTGTACTTTAATAATTACCTATAGAAGGTAATTGCTTTGGTACAATCAAAATGTTAATCCTATCACAAAATACTAATAGCTTCATTTTTTAATGCAAACTATAGCATGAAATTATTACATTCAGAATTAAAGGTATTCAGATATTAATTTTTGAATGAAAGATTTTCCTACACCAGCTTGATTAAAAACCACCCATCCTAAACACTTCAAAAATTAGAAGAGTGTTCCAAGGAAGTTTTTCAAAAAAACTAATTGATTTTACATGAAGGAAAAAAAGTAATCAAGCAACAAAATCCAAACTGTAGCATCCATTTGTGGTTTAGTTAGTAAACAGCCAACACATCATACAGATGGATACTCTTCTCCCAGCTGTATTCTGCACTGAAATGAAGACTTACTTTTTTTTTTTTTTTTTTTTTTAAAGGATGAATCTGTCAGCAGAAGTGAAATGATTGCTTAGGTAAATAGGGAAAGAAAAAATATGTATGTTGCAGTGGAAGTACAATTGAAAACTTTACTGATGCTTTGTGAATCACAGCCAATCCTCACCTCCAACATACAACTCTTCCCAGGCTTTCCAGAGTCAGTGGAGAAATAAGTACTCTGAGTAATGCTCTGGAGCAGCATAACTGACCCTGCCATTTCTCACTCAGACTGTACTGCAAGTAGCAACCAAATCAGATGACTCCCACTCTTCCTTTAGCCTCCACTGTGCAGCCACATCCCATTCCCTGTGCCAAGACTACAGAATCATTCAACCATGGGGTGAATCTAATGAACTCAGCAATCTAAGAATAAATACACTGTTTTTCTGCGAGCTTAGCTTCCAGTCAGGTTCACAAACTAACCACAACCTATCCATTTATCAAACCACAAGAATAACTACAAAGGAAGGGCAGGGGAACAGCAAGACCACCATTTGGACAGCAATACCGTCCTGGGTTAGTTTAAAGCCATGATAAAACTACAAGACAAACTCCTGCCTGAAAATTCCTGCACATATCCATTAATGCCACCCCACATATTCATGGGACAAGTAACAATGTACTTCCTTTACAAAGGTTCCAACTGCCATTAACACTCTGATCTTCCAATTAATAGAAAGATGGCTCGGTGTCCAGCCATTAGACAAGTATAAAGGGATGCTAATCAGTTACTCCTATCTGGCAGAAAAGCATGACTACAATCTGCTCATCTTCATTAGCAAGATTTGTCAAGGTACTGTGATAAAAAACACTAACTGGAAACAAGATCAAGAAGCCTACTACAAACAGACCTCTGCATATATACTGTTACCTTAGCAGCTGGAGACTTGTGCATTACTGCTGTGAGGGCTTGAATGGTTGATACTGCCAAGCAGTCTAGGTGTCCCTGAAACACCTGAAAAGTAGCAGGTACACAAGTTATATACAAATGTGCAAGGACAGTTCAGCTCCAAAATCTATACTGTGCCCTCCTGCCAGGAGGTAAACCAAGAGTTTGCTAACGCGCATCAAAAATCATCTCCCCACCAGTCAAGATTTCATAATCCCATGGCCTACAAGGAATTATATAACAGTAGACAACTAGCCACATACTTCAAGAGAAGAGAAGCATTCACAACACACATTACACTTCAAATATTCTGATGGACAAACAGGTTTTCCTCATGCGTCTAATGGACAACCTCAAGAGGGAGGGAGGAAAACAAATTAGGAAACCTCTTGCAGTATATGTGTGTGTGCTGCTGGACAATCAAGCACTTGCAGTTCATATAAAATGTTTTCTTTTCCATCCAAGTCCCTACAACACACACACACAAATAAATTGTAAGAGAGAAGTCACACCAGCACAGTAAGGTGGCCACCTCACCCATAGCCTCATTGCACTGATCAACATCTCTTTTTTCAATTTAAGTCGCCTTTTGAGTTGGTTTTTTTTTTCCCCCTATAATTCTTGTTTATATTCATATTTCTATAGTGGTTTTAAGGACATAAGCATTAGAGCACTATTTCATATCCATCAGTAAACATAATTAGCAAAACTGTGCAAACAAACATACTCTGTTTTGTCATTTCTGAAATATTATATGCATATCGGACGTATTTTGAAAGTGAAACGTCAAGAATCAGAAGATGATGTTAGATGTGAAGAAACATTCACATGCGGTTAGAGTGTCACACTGAGTTTCTAAAAAAGCCAAAGCTATTAGTTAGAATCACAATTTGTAGATTACCATACTTGTATTTAGCATTGCTTTACATTTTTAATCAGAACAAATCATTCTACTATAAAATTAATATAACAACAATTTGCATCTGAAACTTTCCACAATATTTTTGGAAAATTAAAGCAACAGGCTATTCCTACCTCCCTGATTCAGCCTGTCCATTTTTTTTGTGAACATCTGTTCTTGATGACAAGCAAAGAATCAGGACATCAAATACAACCATTGAGATTCACAAACAAGGCCCCAGAATCCAAAACACCACGGTGCTGAGACAAAGAAGCAAAAAGAGAGGGAAGCAGGGCGGGGGGGGAAATCACCACCAGGTTGATAGAATTTATTTGGATTCCATTCATGTACTTCACCTTTTCCTTAAAAGAAGCATAACTGAGGCTCAATCTATTGCAAATATCTGCAATTTGAAGCAGATTAATAAAACTGAGGTTGAAATCAATCTGTTATTCAGAAAAATTATTTTCCAGAGACAGGAAATACTGATGTGTGCAGCAACACATCATCTTGCTGCAGGAGGCTTAAAGAGGATGGTTAAGGTGAAGCACAGGAATCATTTTTCCTGTGATTGTGTCTTGACTTCAACTGAAGCAAAATACAGGTTAGGTAGGTACCTGGTCCTCATTCATTTCTGTCAGTAATTTGTTGGCAAGGTCTTTCTCACTCTTGTCTGCCACTTTATTGTTAGCATTTAAAAACAGCTGTTAGAAACAGAGACAAGAATAATGGAAATAATTGCATTAAACAGTTACCTGCAGCCAAACCTGTGGAGGCTGCCTTGGATTTCACATACAAAGAAAAAAAAAAAAGGGGAAAAAAAAAAAAAGAGTTCTCACACCAGTGAGACACAATCCTCCATTAATATTAGTCCTGTGTTAATTCTTATGATACTGAAGATTACATTGTATTTTTGCTAAATAGTAATCACTTTTTATCTACCCACCCCCAAGAATTAAATGAAAATATATAATTGCTGAGACAAGGAAACAGATCTATCTGGAATTTAAACTGGTCACTGGCTTAGCAACTGTGATTTCATTTCCAATATGCAACATGACAGGAGGTTCCCAAAAACGTACTTGTAAAAAATAAAGACAACAGTGGGACAACAGCAAAGAAATGGATGATACAGATGTTTCACCATTTTCCACTTATGTTTCATCCTAGGTGAAGGCTGAAGATATCTAGACAGAAAATTTTAATCTTCAAACAGCAACAGCAGCAGAATTTCTGGGGCACATAGTCTTTAGGACAGGAAGAAGGGTAAAATATCTCTGCCATCGCCTAAGAATCAGACAGGTTGTAAATAGCTTTAAATCAAACATACACCTATACTGCATCTTCAGCTAAGAAACTGCTCTATGTATAGTAGCTAGATTCCTAGTCGGTTCCTGAATTTGCAAGTTTAAAGCTCACCCAAATTCTTAGTCGATTGCAGTCACTTTGTGTACAAAGCTTAGCTGCAACCTAATCAGGACTAAAATTTATCACCCTCTGTTTTTAGATTCTACTGAGGTGTTAAAAAAAATCCCTGACCAAAATGTTTTAAAAGTCCCTTCAAAAAAAAAAAAAAAAGAGAGAGAGAGAGAAGGAACAACACTTTCCTTTAGTGGGTAAAAATTAAGCATTTGTCTTTTCTGCTATGTAGTCTCTCTGAAGAGGAACAACCTGAGAAATCAACTTCCATAAATTCAGGCAAACAGAAGGACAACACTCAAGATATTACTTTGACTTACATAGGTGTGAAAGCACATAGTTAGAAACACAGGTCATTTTGAAAGGTACATCACAGTCAAGAGCAGCACAGTAACTATAATATGCCTCAGAAGGTTTTAACATTAACAAGTGGAAATAAGAACATTAAACAAACAAATGCAGACATGCAAAAAAAAAAACAAACAAATTTTTCATATAGGTTACTTCAATTCTCATAATACATGTAAAATGGAATAACAGATTTTTATTACAATGCCCATATGGTTTTAAGTTTTAATTCTTTTATTTAAAAGCTGTTCAGAAAATAATTTTTTTTAACCAGGCATACCGCTAGAGGTCTTTGTGCTTTGTTCAAAGTCTGATGTCTAAGAGAGTTTAATAGATGAGAAAAGATTCAGCACCGACAAAGCAGCTTGTTAAATGACTCTCAGTATAGAATAAGCACCTCCTGATACCTCTAAAGTACAGTCCCTCTTTTCAGATGTCACAGGCAAAAAGCAACATTCAGATCATCAAAACTTAACCAAGCAGTTTTGAAAAGCTTTTGTGCAGATCTCTAACCCCAGAGCATAGTTAAGGGAAGACAGTTTGCCCATAAGCCCTAAAACCAGCAAATATGAAAAAAAGATTTAAATTTTAGAAGATTATTGAACTGCAAATGACTAGGAAGTATGTCTAGAAGTATGGCCTTGAATATCCTGAGTTATCTGGGATAGCTATAGTGGTATGGATTTTATTTACCCCTCCTTTCCATGGAAGTTTCCTGCACTTCAAATTTTCTGAAGATCCAATAGCTTCCTGAGTTTCAGATATCTGTATGGACTCTCCCGCTATCTGCAAAGTTGCAGAATGCACTTTACACAGCTTGCTGGTGAATCCAGTAGCAAGATTTTCATAGGTAAAGAAAAAAGATCTAGAAATAGCGTCTCCACCCCCAGCTAATAAGGAGAAATCCTAAATCCACAGCTAAATTCACCTTTGCTATTTGGCTTTGAAAAAGAATGGAGATGCAGTATATTGGAAAATACAAACATACAGCACCTTCACATCTTCCACCCCCTCTCCCTGCTTCTCATCCTTAGGAGTATTCTGACTGTGAAACGTTAAAAAAACCCACTATGTAGCAAACTGGCAGCACTGATATCCAATCAATCACAGTAATATGTGAGACTGCATCACAAGAAAAAACCCTCAAAAGAGTGTATCTTATGACATACATACAGGCAGAATAAAAATTAAAAGGAGCAAGCTGCAAAAATAGAGTAGCTGTTCGTGCTTTCTCAGATTCCACCCCTTGTTTATATGAGAGCAGGAACACAGCTAGAGTCTCCATGAACAGGTAAACATCACACTACTTGATGATTTAAGAAGAAACTAAAAAAGAAATTTCTTACAGAATACAAGGTCAGTACAAAAATATGCACAGATTCCCAAACAGAGGAGGAGAACAGAAAGGTCAAACCCCATATTTTCAGGAGGAGATAAACTAAAAACACTGTTCAAGACACTTCAAGTCAGTTGGCATTCTGCCACTGATTAAAACTACAGTTAGGACATAATCCAAACACTTATTTTTAATATATCACTGCACTGAAATATGTTCCAATTCAAAATCTAAATGGATTTGAATCAAATTGTATACTGTAGCTAGTATTAAATTAGCCAGCATTAGAAGAGCTCAAAATAGCTATGCCACCAACACATCACAAAAAGAGAAATAAAATATTCCACAGAGTTACATCATATCTATGTTCTTTTGCACAGGGAAAAATGAAATCTACAAAGCAATCAGAGAAAGCCACTAGCTTGCAAATTATGACCATCTAGGATTGAGATGAACACACAAAACCTATGTAAATACTAAATCCTATGTAGAAGGAAAAGAACAATTGAAGAACTTTGGTAACAGCTTGAGCTCATGTTTTACATCAGCTACACAAGATT
This sequence comes from Haliaeetus leucocephalus, assembly GCF_000737465.1. Lineage (NCBI taxonomy): Eukaryota > Metazoa > Chordata > Aves > Accipitriformes > Accipitridae > Haliaeetus > Haliaeetus leucocephalus. The sequence continues at coordinate 7,315,743 of NW_010972437.1, forward strand.
CAAATATTTTGAAACACTTAAAAAGGCATACCAGCAAGGTTTTTTTATATGGAACAACATGCCTCTGAAATAAGAATTCAAACCTCCATCTGGCAGCAGTTGTAAGTGACTTCCGAGCAATCCAGTGACAGAACATAAAAAAACAAACAAACATCACCATCACCACCACCCCCCAACCAGAAAGGAAGGGGCAGGGATTCATTCCAGTAACAACCTTAACAGATTTAAGAGACTGAGGGGGATCTGTAAAGGTATTTTGCTCAGGACTTAAAATAAGCATTAATTGCTTATTGCTACAAGACAGACAAGAAATACCTCTACTTCATTAGGAATAAAGAAAGCTTTTGGAGTAACTTGGATCTTTCAGATCTTTCATGGCATTAGTGGCTCTAACCGATCCGAAGTTTTACTTCCAGTATGTAGACACTATAAAAATCACATGTAATTCAGAAGGAGGATATAAAGGAAATTAATATACCTGCAATATTACAAGACAGGTTTTGTTAAAAACATCCTGATAAGAGAAAGTTTACCTTGCAGTTCTGCAACAGTCGAATGAGATGCTCAAAGCAGTTACTGTTAAGGAAAATTGCCTGCAGAACAGGCCTATCTGTGCAGTCTAACATGGCTGTGATGGTATCTATAAAATCAAAACAGAACTGGCATCAAAGACAAAACACTTCCCAAATCCATCAAGCATTTTTTCTGCACATTACATAATAAACATGGGGAAAAAAGTGATACAACAAACTATATGCTGTGAATTCTTTGATCAAGAATGATGTGCATTTTAAACACAGAGCACGAGGCCTAAAGCTAAACATTTCAATGTTGTAAAAATTATCACATAACCTACTATATCTGGAGAGAGATTCAGCTACTGAATATCTTTGATTGCTTTGGGGCTCTGTTTAAAGTCATCACCATTTGTGCATACATAAGCAGCACACCTTTTATTTAAAGCACACAAACACTTGCTTCCTCATCAAGCAATTACTCTGCATTCTACAGCAGCCTTATACTGTAAGCATTCTTCATCATCTCAGTACCATGCCTTAGCTTTTTTAGAAGTGTGGGAAAAGAAATACCTTTATTTGTATTTCCCGTTCTGAACATCAAAGTGGAAAAACCTCCAAATCCTCAGTTCTTATCCAATGACTTAAACCCAACTGTTTCAGACCATCACTTTAGGCCAATGTTTACAATAATGCCGTTTGGAAAGTGAACTATCACAAAACAGCCACCACATGGGTATTTCATTACAGACCCATCTTGTTCTGCAATTATTAAGGTGCTGATGAGTGTCAGCTGTTGCCCAACAAAAGTGTTTGGTGTTTTTGTTGTTTGTTGGTTTTTTTTTAATGGAGACCTGCAGACCATGAACCTTGATGCTCAGGTTAAATGGTAGCAATTCAATATGGTTTCTTCTGGGTTTTTTTTGTAGTGAACGATTAAACAAGAATACATCTAAAGTGATGTCAATGAAATGTTTGAAATTTTTCAATTGCTTAGCCAAGTGAACATTTTTTGGTAGAATATTCAGTTGTATTACTATCATGGTTCAATCATTACTTGCTTCACTATTATCAAGACATATTTAAAGGAACTGCACAATTGGGTACTCACTCAGCATTTGGATCTGTAGTGCTATGAACCTGCTCTCCCACTGTCTGCATCGCCTTGGATTAGGTAAAGCTGAATGGTCTGAATTAAGCAACTTGAAATAGTTCTCCAATATTGTACTCGTCTCCACTTGCCGCTGGTCAGAACTGCTGGTTAGAAGGATATGGACAACTTCTGTCAGGCACTTCAGAGTCAGCTCTGCCTTCCTGCTCACTTCCTCAGGGTTCCTGTCATCCCAGTTGTCACAGTCTGCTAAAACATGCATCAAGACTTCCATGGTGGCAGGAGATACTGCTAGAAGAGCATTCCTCTGAAACCCATGGGGGAAAAAGTGATTAAGGAGAAAATAATAAATACATAAATAAAATCAAACCTCTTCAAACAAGCAGTTTCTGAGTTATCTGAATCAGGCAACATGCATTATTATGTCTCTTAATGCCCTGTAATTGTTAGAAAAACATGAAACATTCTGAAATGCATCCCATGCTGTTCACTTAACTAGACTTTCTTTTTCAAAGAGAATGCTTATAGTGAAAAGGAAATATAGTTTAAATGCATGTTTTAAGATTCTTATAAGGTAGCCTTGATAAACTGCTAATTCTAGGTAAACCTTCACTTGAACTTTTATTTTATATCATGAGATTCATGATACTTTAAAATTTTTGAAAAGAACATAATAATTAGCAAACATTTGTCTTGGCCCTGAATGCACTTCCCTTACCTCTCTTTCTGGGGGTCTGACTGCATAGGCTCAGGGCCACCTTAAATCTGGGGCAGGTGCCCAGCCTTGTAGAGAGCTTTGAGAAGCCTTGTAAGGGACTCCCTGCATTCTCTAGGGAGCTGCATTCAGTCTGCGGCTCTCAACCTTTTACCTCCCTGAGCTACAACTGCAGCCATGCCCGTGCCTGGCCAGGGACTGTCTTGAACCTGACCCACAAACTTGACTGCCTAGCTTGACCTTAGACCTGCCTCATCACTATGGATGGGCCTGGCAACCACTGGACTCTTGATTGACCCTAGCTCCCATCACTAGACCAAACCCCAACCCTGATGTGCTGACCAGACTTCTTGGCTTGATCTCAGGCTTCATCACTACAGACTTGTCTAGTGATCTGGGCTGGTTAATCCTGGTTACTACCACCAGAGCTGCTCTGTTCACCTTGTTCAGGTACAGTGAGGCTTCACCTTTTACCAGTGAGGTCAACTGCCTCTGCCTGCCCTGCTCACCATGCTCAGTCTCAGCTTGCCTTCCCTGGTGGAGCAGTGCCTGGCTTTACTGCTCCATGACAACATTTAAAAACACTGTCTTCTGGATCATCAGAAATAACATTTGCTTGTGACCAGACTAAGTAGCACATTACAGAAGTCAGCCAAGAGAGTGGGTGTTGGCTTTGCTGATGATGAACATCCTCTTTTCTTCACATTCTTTCGAAGACTTTAAAGAGCTCCCAGGCTATAAAGGCCCTGTGCCTCTTACTGAAACAGCTTACTTTCAGCACCAGCAAGCAAGCTAGATGAATTTCATGTGCTGATACAAAACTTACCCCTTTGCAGGTGGAAACTCCTAATCTAGTTACCCGTATTTTTTCTTTACGATATGAAAATATTACAATAAGTTCATATGAATGTGTAGTTATTGTAGACAGTAAATATTCTACTGTTATTTGACAGCAGGGCCTAGCTTTTAGCATTGAGATACTATTGCAGAGAATGACCCCAAACTTCATAAGACAAACAAACAATTCATAGACAACATTAAATTCTTCTCATTTATGGGTTATGGGGTATTTATAAGCCTTAAACAATGAACAGGTGTTTGAAGACTTCAGCAGCTGAAGAGTTTAGAATATCCTTACCTGACCACCAGCCACAATAGCTCCAAAGAGATGTAGCAGGCAACATTTTAGGCTTTCCTTGAGATGTTCACTTTCTTGAAAGCATTCTGATTGGAGTAAATAAAAAGGAGAAGGATTCCTTACTTCAGTCATATAAATTATAAAAAGTTTTTCCTCTCAAAAAACCCACCAACAAGTGAAATAATAAAAAAAAGCCCTTCTACTCCCTGGCGTCATGAAAATTTTAAAAAATTTTCAACTATATAATCTCCACTTTCACATATATCAGACACAAATACATCAATTCTGGCATTATCAAAGTAACATGACAAGACCACATTTTATCAGGAATACACAGGGCCAGACCTTCAGCTTGCATAATACTTTTCATGCAGGCTCACAGAACTATAGGCATACAACAACTGTTGATCTGATCCATAATGTAAAATGAGTGCATTTTGTCCATACTAATGAGAAGGACTTGCTAACACTCGAGCAGTTAGTAAGCATGACAAAGGTTAGAGCAATTTTGGCACAGAAAATCTAATGCCATATGCGGTGCAGGTGGCTCAGAAAAACAGTCCCTGAGCTTGCTCCCTTTAAGCCAAACTTGCCAGGGAAGCCTGTGCAGGTCTAACCTTTCTAGCAGTAGTCTCTTTAAAGACAATTATCCTACATCTCTTTTCATGCCATATCTGATATAAATTAGTCACAAACAGCCTCAGTAACTCTTCTTAGCAATATATACAACCTGGACATTGTTGTTATAGCAATAACACTAGACTCGAAGTAGCTGCAACAAACTACAAAGGATTATTTTATCTGGAATTAACCATCATAAAAATTCCAATAACTTTATGGGATAGAACTGATGATGACTTGGGTTTGTAAAAACTGAGATTTTAAACACACAATAGAAACTGAAAATGCAAGAATTTTATCTTCATTAAAATAATAATAATATAACCTTTAAGACAATTAGCATTTACTGGCAAGTAAGATTTCTGACTTTATACTGAATGTATAAGCCTGTTTTAAAAAGAAAATTGCACAGCTATTTTTTAAATCTGGTCCTCAAAGGAAACAAAGCTTAGATGATAGCACTGTTAGTCTGCTAGTCCCACCATTCCCTTGACTTATAGACTCTGAATCTCTCAGGGAAACCTCAGACAAATTCAAAAAAACAGTACCTAGCAGATTGTGAATAAATCATTAGACTGGGTAGACCAAAAAAGCCTCAAATTAGTGCTGCCATGGCCTAACATCTAAAGCACATGCTCAACAATTTCTTGTTCTGTCTTCCCTGCCAGTTAGCCAAGCAGCAGATGAGTATCTGCCAGCTAATTAGTATACTTGTCACTCCCTCACAATATATAATATTTAAGGGATTTAGGAGGAACCAGAGTGCAATGCACTGAATGGGGAGGAGAGAACCAGCAGATGACACTCCTCAGTAGCAGCCTTTAGAGAGGGTTGCCAGTGCCCTGGCACAAAGATAATGGCATTTTACTGGCATCAGCTCTTGGGTCTTTTTGGCAACTAGCCTATTTTATGCACACAGAGAGGAAATCTCAAGGAACGGAGAAGTATGTGACTGAAACCTAGAGAAACCAAATTCATAAATGCTACCAGTCTCAGAATAGAACCCTCCTTTTTTATTTTCAATTAAAGCTGAGTTAAGAGCTGCAAAAAGGGCTGATTTCACTCACACCCTCATCCCTCCAGCATATTCCTGCTGCTTCAATTCTGTTGGCACTAGCACTTTGGTGTGCTAAACTGGCAAACTATTTGGGCACCCCACCTTCCCAAGATTTAAGTACAGAACATGGCCCCATAAATCCTTCTTTTCCACACAGCCAATCTGTGATGGTAAGAACACATGAATTCCAAAGTAGCCATCATGATATTTAATGACTTAAACAGAGACAAAACAGAGCAGTTTCCCAAACTGCAGTCCAAGGAGCATTTGCTAGTTGGATGGCACAGTTTCCTTCTTCCTATACGTTAAATCATATTCAGAGACAAAAATGCATGAACACTTTCCTAAGATTATTTTTCCATGCGAGTTATCATTACAGTTATTACAGGGATCTTACATGCAATCACTGTATGTACCATGATAAACGGGAAGGTTGGCAATTCGCAGAATCAATCCTATTAAACCACGTTAGGCACTGAAAAAAGTCTGAAAAAAAACAGGCTTTCAAAGATGAGTAAGAATGGTAAGATGGTGATGCTCGGAGCAAAAAAACAAGCAAACAAAGCAACCCACTTCATTCAGCCTCAGAAAGCAAGTAAGGGGCCTTTACATTTATCAGGCATTCTTAGGGGAAAAGGACCTTGGAATCACTAAGTTCACTCCTCCAAAGATGAGTATTTTTAAACATGCTGTTGATAATACTTACGGTAAAAGAAAGGGACAAACTCAACAGTGAGGGAAGCTGGTTTATACTTCTGTCTGCTCTTTTCAACTGTACTAAGGAAACGTCTGCAATTACATTAAAAAAGATACACCAAAGAAATTAGATAGGATACCTTTGTTTATGGCTTCATAATAGAAAACTGCCAAAAATCAGGAGTTATCTTTTGCCTACAGGATCAAAAAAAATACTGAAGTAGTATTTCATCCTGAAATCAGCTGCAAAGAGTCACAGCTAATCCCATATTTACTGTTCTGCTCCTAAAAATACCTTATCATTTTACAATATGGTTTAGTTAAAGAATAAATTTTAAAATGCCAGCAATATGTTATTTAGTCCTTGTGTACTGTAACTAAGCCACCAGCTAGACTACCGAATTTCTTAACCATGCAATTTGAAATGGGACAGAACATTATTATGGGTTCATTATGGGGGGTGGGACACCATCAAATTAAAGGGAAATAATTCTACTGTTACACTTACAAACATCTTTTCAAAGATGCAACATATCTATACTGTTATCTTCAATAAATTCTTTTGCCCTAATTCCACCAGGTCTGCCTACCCCATTCTTTTTGTTCCTTGTTCCACCATTTTAGAAAAATCAGCCAGTTTTTGAAAGGAGACAGCAACGAAAGGACCTTCATGCTGGTCAGTTGCAACAAAACACCACTTAGTATATCCTCAAATTTAATTCCGTTTTAACTTCTAGACTGCCAGTAAATGTATTATAATTTTAAAAAGGTATTTCAATCATACCCCATTTCAGAAAGCATAACATTTTTCTGTGGTGTGATTATATTGATTCCTTGCCAAATTCTCCACCTTCATTGCTTGTAAATTCACTGATTTTGAATACTTATAATCTGCCTAAGATCCCATGAGATGTGCTGGCATTACCTACACTAAATCTGAAAATACCTTAGCAGTACACTGGCAGGCCATATGTGAGAACTGGTGTCAATTCACGCTCTGTCCTAGAAAAGGGGAATTCTCATGTTGCACAAAAATACCACAAGTTGTGATCCTTACATGCTCCTTAAAACTTTGTGCACAATGATTCAAGCTATTATTGAGAATACTACCTTTTGTTTCCACAAAAGCCTCAGGAAACCTGCAGTCCATGCAATATTATGGCATACTGCAGGTTTCAAGCTACAAAGAAACCCCAGCAGCCAAGGCACACCGCTCACATGATCCCCACTGTTTGCATGGAGTCAGACGAGTGACTTGCTACACAAATCCAAGTCACAGAGCTAGCACAAATGCTGTGCTAGCTCTACAGAATGCATGCTGTGAGAATGGACCTGAGGTTTTACAAGACTAGGTAACATGAGATACAATCCCTCTATGCCTTTAGTTATTTACATGCACAGGTCCAATATTTGATGCATGTCAAAATAAATGATGGAAATAAAACTGAGGACCTAAAGGAAAAGCAGCTCTGAAGGATGGCAGCAAGGAGCAAACAACTTCAGCCCTTGTACACACAGCAGAAAAACACATTAACTATACAAGACTATGTACATTCAACATTACCGTAAATAATCTGGGGCTCATAAGGGAGAATTGTACATTAAAAAGATCTCACAGAAATTTATAAGAGGTCTCTGAAAAGTCAGATATAGCAGATAAAGTGAATCACTAGCAGTTTCAAAGAACAGGGCCTGTGCCTAGAATGACAGAAATTAAGCATCTCAGAAAGCCTATTTCCTGGCTCTCTACACTTCCCACCTTTCAAAAAGCCTCACAGCTCAGCTTTCCACTAAATGGAACAGGATATATTAGTACTCTGACAACTTTGGTGGCAACAAAGTTCAGTTTCAAGCATGTCTGCTTCATTATGTTAAATTTGGAGAAAAACTATTTCATTAATGCTATTCTAAAGAGTGTATCTTCAGGGGAAAAAAAACACAGTATCAAGTACTCAAGGCTATCAATTCTAACAGCTGTAAAATGCAACAGCTGAAGAATATACATGTAACTACTTTTTATTTTAGTTTGACATCACACAGCAGTAGTTCTGTCAAACATTACATATTGTTCATCTAAAGTTATCATAAACCACAGTATTTATAATCCTGTCCTAGTCCACACATACCCTGCAATTCGCTGCCTCCAGTTTCGATATGGATCGTAGAGACTTTCACAAAAAGCCAATGCATGTCTCACAAATTCTTCCATGGGGGTCTGATCTGCCACTTCTTTTTCTTTTGTTTTGGTTTTTAACTGAGGAAAAAAAGAAAGCTGTGGTCAGAAGATTTCTAGAAGTTGAAAATCAATCTTGATCTCCTCCAGAACAGTTCTGAGCCCACAAATTGGTCCCCACGCAACACTATTATTGAAAAAGCAGATCACATAAGCAGGAGCAGGAGGTATCGGATGGCAAAAATAACAGATGAGAATTTTTAACCACATACCTGTTGAATGTATAACGTAGTCATGGTGATAACATGGTTAATGTATGAACACATCCCAATCTCCTCCACATTAGCCAAATTTCTATGAAGACAACATAAAAACCACAGAAATGTACACAGTGTACCATTGGAAGCTAGTTCAAACGATGTTTGTTTAGCATTCATTCTGTCTATAATCATACAAAAGTGTATCAGCACTTCAAAAATACTCCAAAAGACTGCATATACTCAAATGTTTATTTCTGTCACAGTAACAGAGCTCACAAGTTTTCTTCTAACAGGAAGGAAAAGAAGGTCCCAGTCACTCTGCTGTAGGCCAATTCTATCTGGAATTTGGGGTTTCAGAGGTTAAGCAGATTCCCAGGACACTCTAAATGAAAGGTCAGAAATGGCATCTGATAACAAAGACAGTAACTTCCACTTCTCCCACATTACTAGTGCATACACTTTCCAAAACTTTAGCAAACATATTATCTAGAAGCATTTATTCACTTTAAATTCTCCCAAGGAAAACAAACATCTAATAATTATTTTAGAACATAAATAAATCAACAGCAACAAAGATATAGCATGCACATGTTATTTTTCAGTCTAAAGGACAAGTCACAAAGATCAGATACTGAAATGATGACATAAGGAGAATTTTTCAGCAATTAAATAAGACTGACAACAGTTTGTAATTCAGAAACACATTACCACCATCTACTCAGCTTATATTTAATATTCCAGGATACTTTAAACACTGCCCTACAGCCCTTTTTATTGTTTCAGGGGTAAGAACCACCAAAGAATTCAAAAAAAGCTCTTCAAATACTCCTCAGAAAAGGAGAGTCCCTATTATATTTTTTTCCTTCCTCTCTTAATGCAGTTTACAACAGAAGACTGAAGTAATAGTGAGGAATAGATCCCTAAAAGCAGTTTATTGACCTACTTCAACAGAATTACAAAATAAGGACAAAATAAGACATAAGTTTCATAAGGAAGCCTGTTGCATTAATAGTGTAATAAGTCAGTTTCCTAAGCTGTTTATGGAATTATAAGCATGTTAAGAACATGAAACAGTTCTTCCTGCACAATTCCCTCTTCAGTTATTTCATACTCAACACTTGTTAGAGCGTGCCTTTTCTTTTTAAAGTATTTCTTATACCAGGTACACCGTATCTTGAATTCCCATAGATATATCTTATGTAATTAAAAGGAATTTAGTGTCTAATCCTCTTCTATTCCATTTCTCATGGCAAACATTATTGCTAAGATGACTGCATTGCTCCCCTCTCTCTCTTATTCCCTCTTCCATTATTTTGAAGATTGTGAGAAGTGGCATTGCTCTGTTTCTACTGAAAAGTGTCAAATCACATTCTATGCATCATTAGAATCTGTATTTATAGGCTGCATCAAGATTTCTTAAACAAATCAATAGCCTTGCTGAGGTAGCAGTCAGAACAAATACCTGCAAAGGATGATAAAGAATTTCACAAGTAAAAGTGACAGAGCCTGCTGCTGCTCTTCTAGTCCATCTGACATTTTCTGGACACACTGTAGCAGCTGAAGCCTGAGGACCTGAAGAATGTTATCCGGAAGCAGTGATATTCCTGGAGGAATGTCATCCACCCTAACGAGAAAAAACACACACAAAATTGTTAATCATGCAAATGACATGCTACCCATTGATTTCAATGTGCTCATGTAGTGTTCCAATAAACTTCTGTAGGAGAGGTTACTGAACTGATGGCTCACAAATTCTTTCTAATGAACCACAAAGAAATGCCTGGTAGCAATATGCCAGCTGGAGCTTCCTTTTCCCCAGCAATGAATTGCATTGAAAAAAAAAGTGTTAAAAATTCATTAAGTGGATTCCTAAATGCTCCTCCATGCAATGATCTGCCTTCACCGCCACAGAGAAATTGCATGATCTTCAGCAGGTAAACAGGTGGCCTGGGAAATCCCTAAATAAAGAAAGGGATGGCGACAATGGAATGAAACATGAAAACTAAACCACAAGGGAAACATTTTCAACTTTCTACTGAATATTAAAAGTGTCCAAATAAATGAGATGCCAATTATTAAATAGTTATTGAAGCCTAGCTGGTATTCACCCACAGTGAATGTCATGTCTGTCTTACATGAATTACAAAAAGCCATACAAAACAAGATTAAATACAAAAAGAAAGCTGTTCACAGTAAGATTAAACAAAGAAAGACTTGAAAATAAGGGTCTGTATGTGCAAGAGAGGGAGCTCCCAAAAATCCATCTGATTCTTGCCACACTGATTTTGCATGAAAAGCTGACCCATCCTTATTAGTTTCTGGATATCATTATCCCAGCAAATAGGATTTTTTCTGCTATCTAATTCTTTTTAGGAGACGAAAAAAGACTGTTGCGTTGGTGTTAAATGTAACAACTCTACCAAGGCCAGACATGGCTCTGAAGAACATTAGGTACTCTTCCCTACTGTTTTTGCTAAACTGAAACATTTTTAGAAATACACAGTGAGAACCAAAAGAAGAAAAAAGAAAAAAAAAATAAAAAATAAAACCAGTAGCTAAGCCAATGCTCCACAAATAGCCATATAGAAACCCATTTCAGCAACAGTATAGAAATATATAAACATTTTAGAACATTCTCTGGGATGAAGACTGTTTATCCACTGTTGCACATGCTAAAGAGAGTTTGCCTTTGGCATCAGCTGTTTACTCTGTGACATTCTCTATGAAGTCTACACAGGAAGACACAAGCAAGAGCCTTACAGCTTACAAAAGCCTTCAACATGGACAAAGCCAGGGGGCAAATTACAACCAAAAAAATTCAGCTAGCTCAAAAACTCATTGGTATAACACTTGCATACATACATCTGTGTAAGAATAAGCATCAAAAAGTGTGGAGAAATGCAATGACTGACACTAAACACTGTGATACTGATTATTTGAGGGAAATGGGGAACAATACATTGTTTAGTTTCTAAAGTTGAAAAGGAAGCCTACATAGAAGGGTAAAACTGAGACCCAATTTAGTAACACAACTAGACAGGTACAAGTGACAGCAAGCTACCACGTCCTAGGAAACAAGTGTCACCTATACATATACAGATGACCAAATACCATGCATTTCCTTGCCTCTTCACAGAGTTGTGCAATTTGCTTTTCAGATCCTGGGATTCAGGAAGTTTTAACACAAATTTTATAGGGCCTAGGCTCTAAACTGATAGAGATGCTAACCACAAAACAGAGAGCAACTGCTTTTTTCCAACACAACTGCCAAGAAAGACATTTTAATTTCTGGGGTAGCAGCTTCACCCCTCAAGATGCCAGCAGATCCATACCCTCTGGAACTATAAGCATGGCTCCCCATAATCCAATATTCACCATCTCTGTATTAGGAAGACCATAATTTTTCACAGCTGAAATAATATAACCAGAAGTAATTTCCCTAAAATGGCCAACAAGTCTTTCTCAGTAAGATCATAAAATGCTTTACACGAGAGCAAACAGCATACCCTTCATGCCTCGTGTCCCAAAGAATGCTTTCTCTGCAGTAGCTGCCCGTCTGTGCTATTGCACAACCCAGCAGAATTTACTGCCTTATGCAAGACTGGCACAAGAAATACTAATCAGGATTACTCAAACTGAATATAGTATAGAGTATATAAATACTTATAAATAATCAAACTTCTTTTCACCCCAGAGCAAATTATTACTATATCACCACAAAAATCTAGAAGTTAAATTTGTGGACATGTAGTATCAATTTCTCCCCAACAAGACTATCTGGGTAAACTAAGTATTCCAAAAGGAAAAAAAAAAAAAAAAAAAACACCTCAAAAATCATACCTTAACTGACATTCTTATTTGACTGCTGGTACCCCACCTCAAAAACATGAGGAAGACCTTGACATATTTGGGTTCTTTTTATTTATAATTTCCTTGCATTATATTAACATGGTTATACAGCTATATAAACTGCCATCTCAGGTGTTTGAAAGGAAGTTTAATTAGTCTCTAAATTATATTCACCTATTACAGCTCAAACCCACACACAGGGGCTTTCAACCTCTCCTCTGCCAGTGCTAAGCTCTTCAGAAAAAAGTGCTGTAGAGAACTAGGCTTTACTTTTCAACAACCATGTAACCATGTAATCAGCATTCCTATCATGATTCCTGCATCATTTTTATGTGGGTTTGAAGTCAGTAAATTAACAAAGTATGGTTTCTATGGTACTTCGCATGAGCTTCATTTAAGCTCCTTTGCTCAAGATCATGCAAACCAAAAGCAGAAAAAGAGCATGACAACACTCTAGAAGCCTTTGTTGTTTCCAGAATATTAAACCAAATGAAAATTCCTCTCCTTCAATAAGGGCAAAAAACCCCTCCCACCAGCTGGTAAAGGTTTTATCCTTTTCATGGTAAATACATATGAGATGAATACATGTTTTTAGGGAAAGTACAGGTGCACTAATCTTTTCTGCTCAATGCTCAAAGTCATCAGCATAGCTATTTTCACCTTTTCAGTAAAAATCACCTCACCTTTTCAGTAAAAATCATTGAAAACACCATTAATGAACTATTACACTTAAAAATAAAGGGTAGATGCACAAAGATGGGGGTAGAATGAAGCTGTATAAGCCTATAAGCTGCATAACTGTATAAGCTCTACTTATACAGTCAAATCATACCACTGGACACACTCATCCTCTGTATTTAGAGAGTTCCTAATTCTGCACTATGTAGCATGTTTCAGATTTCCAGAGCAGATTTCAGGAAATTATATATTTTAATTTATAGAAGAAATACTCTTATCAGTTAAATCAGCAAGTGACAGTGCCAATTAAGAGTCCTTCTTTCAGGAAAAAAAGCCCACTAGTAGTTTCATCACATTTCTTAAGTGCTGTTTTCTTGGATGCTAAAAAACCCACGTTTTACATTGACACAAAACTTCATGCCTGTCTTCCAAAAGGTTAGTTTTGTCCAGCAATCTGTACAAGCTTTCTTCTCCCTACATAGTTTCTCATTATTTCCTGGCATTTGCCCTTCAGTACGCAAGGTCTTTCAGGCATATAGCTGTAAAGCATATCAAGATTTATATTGGGGGGGGGAGAATTAGTCCACTCAGTTTCTCATTTTGGCTAGCATCATATATTATTTCCAAGATCAAAAGACAGAATTAGTTATTTAATAAGCAACTCCAGTAAAACAGTTGAGTCCACAGGGTCCTATGACCCCAAGAGAAGAGTCACTGCAAATCAGCATTTGGTGGTTCCACACCGACCTACTTGTTCTTTTCTGTGGGCTAGATAACATCTGTTCCACAATGTAAATGCCTGCAACATAAATTGACAAACCCCAGAAAGATGCCACCTTTCACATGCCTGATTATCTCACAAATGCAAATAAGGGCAGAAATTGCAACTCTTTGTTAATTCTAATATCTGCTCTCAGTAATTTTTAATCCAGCCATCAAAGCATAGGAATGATCTGCCTTCATCCCTACGATTTTTGATAAGTTTTCTCTACATCTGTTACACAAATGACTCTAAATCCACACAGGCCTATTCTTCCAGACTGAATCACTAATCCTGTCATTAACCTCAGAAAAATACACTATTTTTATGCTCACTAAACCATCATTCGGCACAATGAAGATGCTGCTGTTGTTCTGCACTACTAAGCTTCATGTTTGGTTTTTATCTTTTATTTTGCTGTAAAAAAAAAAAAATGAACACACATATAAACCAAAAAACACTTAAAAAACCCAAAGTACCAAGATATTCTTCTCTTCCACTGTTCAGATTTCTATGAAATAGTACATTAAAGACAACCTGTTTCAAAGAATAAACTTTTTTCCATAACTAAACACACTAAGATGCATTTTTGACACTGCAAAGAAAACAGATCTTCTGAAAGAGCACAGAATTAATTTGAAGGTCTTGCTTATTGGTAATTGCACTATATATTTTGCATTCATATAGGCATTATGAGGAAAGTTTTAATACAAAGAGCTGAGAAGCCAGTTTTTATCCACTGAGATCCAGTTGCAGTATTCTTCATTTCCTTGTAACAGTAGAGGCTATCACTTACACTTCAAACAGGATCTGATCCAAAGCCCATTAAAGAATTTCCATTGATTTCAGCAGGGCTTGGACGGCAGCCATCATGCAGGGAGAGCCATTCTTTGTATTCAAACACCAGTAGCGGAATCACCTATACTACTGACACCACCTCTCATGATTTCTGAATCCTGTAATATTTATCTTAAAACACTTAGTTCATGTAAGCATCTCAAAAGCAAGAGAAAACATCCAGTGCCTAAGTTTCTATTCCTCATTTGCAAAGTTAGTCTTGAAAACACTATCCTTAGAACACAACAGACAAAATCAAAATACTAAATATGGAACTCCAGAATTAGACTTCAATACCATCGCATGATTATATCTGAGAACTTGCGGTCAGCAACATCAGTGAAGTCAGCAATACTCTTGCCCTGAACTGAAGTCTTCACAGATGCAAACAAAGAAATCACTTTAAAGTCTGTAATTTGTGCATATTTTAATTTTTAAAAGGTTTTCAGCTAAGATATCCAAATCTTTCATTAAGCATTTCATCTTATCCTTAATGTTAAAGTAATCCCTGAAATAAAATTACAAAACTCTTTACCTACATCTTACTTCTCTTCAGTCACTGCTGATACAGATACCAGGCACTAATACTAATACTACTTCATACGCAACATTTAATGAATACTTATTCAAACAATGCACAAGGAATAATATTTCTACAAGCAAGAACAAGTGAATACTCATGCCAGCTCCTGATATAATGCAAATACCAGTATTTGCCTAGTTTCATCATTCCCAACCCAAGTTGACCTTCAAAAGAATGGGAGTGCCACACAACAATTAAAAATCTTTCTTTTGTTTAAAGGCAGTATTGCCATTGAACAAGACTGGGCTCTCAGCCAGGTCTGTTTCAGATAACAAACAAAGGTGAACAGGTCCATAATTCTACATACCTAGTTGGCAGCTTCTCAAAGTCCACATCCAGAAACTGTTCATAGCTAGAAACAAAACTATCCAACCAGAGCTTCAGGTAAGCTGGATCTTTCTGTAAAAAAGAAGAGAACATTAGGCAATATTGCACACAAGGTCATCCATCAACAACTCTGTAGTACTAACTTGAACGGAAATTTTTTCTTTAATACATTTCAACTGGGAGAAAGAAGGGAATACACAGATTTTTAGAACTACAATTAAAAAAACTGTGTCCTTTGAAATTCTCGGCCATATTGTGCTGATGTGACATTCTTGCCCTATTCACTAGTTTATGTATTTCCACTTCCTGGTACCAATGCCAACCAAAGCATGTTAGCTTCTCCCCCCCACCAACAACCTTTACTTATTCTCCAGAGTAATACATACCAGCTTTACAAAATTACTTGTATATTCTAGTCTTGATAGCATAAATGCTAGCACGCCACACTCTTTATGGCTTATAAAATTAAATAAGAACTCCAACAACAATCCTAATCACAAAGTAATTTGCTTTTTGCTTCATTCATTAATCAATATGGCAGCTAGCAGCAGATTAGAGCCAGATGAAGTGTTCCAAGAGACAATGCAGAGCCTGTGACGTGTATACTAGATATTTATAAAACAGATAATTTAAATTTAGGCTTCCTACTTGTTCTTAGTAGAGCAGACAGACTCTGTTCGTGACCAGCAATTCCTCAGGGCTGGGTACTGTGCCAGCAGCGGGAACATATACTAGACCACCACAAACCACCACAGGAAAACTCCGTCAAAATACGTAATTTGAGATAGTCTCACTTTAGAAGTCAAGCTGCTTAATTTTCAAAAGCAAGCTGCTGGACCACAGCTAACATACTCCTCCACAAGAACTGTACGGTCATGTCCATTAATACACATCCATGCAGTCCCACATTCTATGTCATAAATAATTTTCAAAATAACTTTAAAATATTTGCCTAAAGTGTTATAGATTTTAAATTATTTCTAAATCTACTCTGTAATTTATAAAATTATGAAAAAGTTTTAAGTTTTTTTGTTCATCCTTCTCTTTTCTGTATCTCCTCCCTTTTGCTTGTTGCCTTTATATTACCATAGATGTTCCCAAATAACAGATTATTTCCCTGCAGTGTTAAGACCAAGGAGCAATCTGTGAATAACTCTAACACACACAGTATTCTGGGGCAATGTCAATATAAAAGAAAGAGTCACCAAGAAAGACTGACACCGAGTCCTGTCAGTGCAAAATAGCTACCTACAAAAGAACCTCCCATGGGAAAAACCAAACAAACAAAAAAACCAGAATAAAATAAAAATGGAAATCCAGAATCTGAAGTGCTGCAAAACTCTTCTCAGACCATCTTTCCACAGCAAGTACAGGAGTTACAAAGCATGGGAATCCCCTTCTCATTCTAGACTTTACCCTTCCCCGTACACCCAAAAACCCCTCTAACTCAAGCAACAAGTGTCAGAAACACCCAGACACAATTTACATCACTATCACAATTAATTATATATGAAATGTGTTCAAATACTGTGACAACAGGTGCCAAATAAAACCCTCAGCTAGATACCTATCTTGTCTGATTATTTGCTTCACTGCCTTTACTGCATTTTCATTCCATTTTTCTTAATTGTCTTATTTCTCCTCCTTCCATTTCACTCCTAATCTGTTCCTCCTTCATAATCTTTATTCTCATCTCTGCTTTTATTCCCCTTTCAATGTTTTTTTTCATCTCTCCCTTTCTTTTTCTGTTAAAAATTTGTCAAAAAAGTATTACGTCCTTTAATGTAATGTAGCCTTGTCCTCATGTTTAATATGCACTGAACTACCAAACAGTTATCTTCAACACACCTATTAATTGTCCTCAAGATGAAGCTGCAACATACAGAATGCAGGAAGCTGTTAAGATAAAGAAAAAATTCAAGGTTGCCAAGCCACTGGTTTTAAGCTACAGAGGTTGACATTATCTCAACCAGGTGAGTATAGAATACACATTTCACAGATTCAGAGATCAAAAACCTTGAAAATCAAACCAAAAGATGGGCAAGAAGTAAGATTTGCTAATATCCTAAAAGAATGAGCTAGAAGTAGCAGAAGATGCTGTCTTCAGACAGTATGGCTTTTTAAAAATGTTCACATACTTAAACTTTCTTGTAATCCACAGTAAGTTATTTTAGCCACATACAAGCTATTTCACAGGATCATAAAGATGAGGAAAACCAGGATATGATTTCAGCAACTACAATACAGCGCTGGCTATAAAGGACAAATCAATAGCATCCATGGCAAAGTAACCAAGAGAAACCCTGCCATATGCGTGTGTCCAAGCCTCTAATGATAATGCCCATGCATGTGCAAAAACTGAACCTATTTGAGTTTTTTTTTCCCTGTTGAACAAACTGCTTTGTTTTTTTCTAGCATGAGCAAGTTCTCCTTGAAACACAACATGAATTACTAAATTGATTTTATTGGTATTCCAAAATTAAAATCGTTTGTTGACACAGCTGAGGCTCATTGCTAGTTGTTGACAGTAAACTTTTACGAGAAAACTCAGTTTTTCTTGGTCATTTACCATGAAGGAAGCTGTGCAAATAACATCATTATCTGACTTAAAATTGCTTTAA
Source organism: Haliaeetus leucocephalus (assembly GCF_000737465.1). Classification (NCBI taxonomy): domain Eukaryota; kingdom Metazoa; phylum Chordata; class Aves; order Accipitriformes; family Accipitridae; genus Haliaeetus; species Haliaeetus leucocephalus. The sequence goes on from NW_010972437.1 coordinate 7,333,684, forward strand.
CAAAAGGTTATGGATGAGAGAAGGGGAGTGGGAGGACAAAAGACAAAATTAGATAAAATGTCTGCTTGCTCCTTTTTAATGATATAGCCTAAATCAGCTTCAAGCTTAAGATTAAATTAAACCTCCTTATCCTTAAACTATAATGCCTTTTCAAGGCTATCAGTGCAGACTAGCAGTAAGAGAGAATACTGGCAGACAAAATACGCAAGAAAAAGCAATTATGTAGATTACAAGAGTAGACCACAGATGTTATAAAAGGCTGTCCTGGTTTCAGCTGGGATAGAGTTAATTTTCTTCTTACTAGCTGGTACACTGTGTTTTGGATTTAGTGTGAGAATAATGTTGATAACACACTGATGGTTTAGTTGTTGCTAACTGGCGCTTATCCTAAGTTAAGGATTTTTCAGTTCCCCATGCTTTGCCAGCAAGCAGGTGTACAAGAAGCTGGGAGGGAGCATGGCCAGGACAGCTGACCCCAACTAGCCAAAGGGATATTCCATACCATAGAACTTCATGCACAGTATATAAACTGGGGGAGTTGGCCAGGAGGGGCAGATCGCTGCTCGGGTATCAGTCAGCAGGTGGTGAGCAATTGCATTGTGCATCACTTGTCTTTCCTTGGGGTTTTTTAAATTTTATTTTATTATATTCCTTTTCATTACTACCACTACTATTATTATTGTTAGTATTACATTTTATTTTACTGTAGTTATTAAATCATTCTTATCTCAACCCACAAGTTTTACTTTTTTTTCCCCCCCAATTCTCCTCCCCATCCCCCTGTGGGCAGGGGGGAGGAGTGAGCAAGCAGCTGCGTGGTGCCTAGTTGCTGGCTGGGTTTAAACCATGACAAAGGCCAAAAGTTTTTGCTTACCTGTAGTGCACATACCGCTCAATTCACTTTGCCACTAAAACTCCTCCCAATTCTGGTAAAAACCAAGAACTATAGTACTGTTTGATCATTACCTGCAGCACACTATTTAACCTCTCTTCTACCTCAATCCCTGGCCAGCCAATTAATTATTCCAAGTTATTAAAATAATCAGCTTTGATATCAAAATACCAGGTAACACTACTGGTATGTGCCAGTAAAAAATAGATTACACAATAGTTGACTCATTCTGAGTCAAATCTAGAAATTTCCATCCAGGCAATGGCACTAACTCAACACCACTTGGGGGAGGGGAGGAATCATCAAGGCAAAAAAAGTAAACAAGATCACTTAGCAACATAAGAAACACTAAGCAATAAATCTCCACTATAAACCGCCTAATAGAAGTATGCCACCTTTCCAGAAACAAACAAAAATAAAGACTTACAAACTAGGAGTACATTATTCCAGAAAAAAATGACCCAATATTTAAAAGTTTTGCTACAAATTAAGACATATAAGTTATTTCAAAGAATTTAGAAACAGAAGTTAAAAACAGCTTTCAAACTCTGAATGTGGCCCATGTTTTCCTTTTTCTTTATTAGCAATCAGCCCAGACCCTATGCACCAGTCACCTGTTAAAAGCTGCAAGAAATCTAAATTTTACTGAAGCAGTTTTAAGAAAGGAAACTTACAACAGCAAATGTTACCCATGGTAAAGTACACAAAAATGTCCATTCCTAAAACATAGCTAAACACATACCCTTCTGAAGACCAACCTACGTGTTTCTTATATTGCATCTTATATTTTCCCAGACCAGAAGCATGATGGTTTAGGAGAAAAACTGTCTTTTCACATTGGTTTAAAATTTTAATTTCATAATAAAACCAGACAGTAATAATGGGTATCAGCTGCTTCCTATGTACCATGTACATGGCAATTATCCTACCCAGCATCTTAATCTTGAACTGAACCTTTTTTTGAGGTCAGCTGCTGCCATTTAATCTGAAATTTAAATTAAGGGGATTTTAGAATTTATTTCTGTTGAATTCTCTTCCCACCCACCTTTTCAACTCTCCTCTGTTTTCTCATGACAGAAGTGGTAACCCACATTAACAGCAGAACACAAATTGACCTAATTTTAACATGAAAAATTTGTGTTCTTCAATGCCAGATCAACTTTCCAAGCCAGTACATGTTGCAATCTGACAAATATCTTGTGTTACCACATGGCAGAAGATTGCATCCCATGGGTATGGCAATACTTCAGATCAGTGTTGCTACCAAAAGAACGAATCACTGAACTGCAACCCTGACTCCAACTAATTCACTACAAATTGTTAACTACCCCATTATATCTGCAGTCCTCCTAAGGAAGCAGCGTAACTTAGCCAGACCATAACAAAGCATCTTAAATACTCAGAAGCCTTATTACCAGTAAAAGTAGTGAAACCTAGGGAATATATTCTCTTATTCCCCACTTTCATAATTACCCTTTTGTTGTCATTCTGCAGAAAGGTAGCTGAAGGCTGTATGTCAGACAACAGCTCCAAATTGTTTTGCGTGGTACTGTTTGAAGATGCACCATGCTTTTAAAGTACAGCTTACAAAGCAACATACGTTTTGATAATACACTACAAGGACAAACTGTGATAAACCAATTTTAGATTGGTATTCTTTCCCAGCCCCACCACACACACTCTGCAGACATGCCCTATGAGATCAGCAAGAAATGCAGAAGGAAATTTTTCATTTGTACAACAGCAGTAGAAACAGAAAGAAGGTGTATATGGTAATAAAACTCCTCTCACCAGTTACAACTTTCCAATCTCTAGAAGAAGATAAGAAAATGTTGATTTTTGAAACCTTGCAGCTTTCTAAGTCACAAGCCTAAGCATTTCATTTATTTACCTGAAACTTGCCTAGCTTTTGTGCAAGACAAATTTCTGTATCTTATTTGAATAATAATTCATATATAGAAACTGCATGCCTTAAAACTTCTGGAAGATAATTTCTCCACAGCTTGAAATTCCAAGAAGCTAAAATCCAACTTAAGTTAGCCATTTCTCTTCATACTGATAAACTGAAACAACCAGAGTTTTAACAAGGCTATCTTAAGGGTGTCATTGTAAGGATATGTGCAAATCTAACAAAAAAAAAAAAAAAAAAAAAGTCCTTTAGGTGGTAGCCACAAGTCTGCAGAGCTGCAGAGCCTAAGCTTTGACTTCTGAGCTCAACACTATAATGAAGGCCTGGGAAACTGCTATAGCAACAATCATTCACCTGCAATAATTAAAAAAAAAATTATTTTATGCCTATTAAGTCAAATGTAGCTCAGAGCACTTGAAAGTGAAAATACTTCCTTGTTCCTTCCCTTCCTTAACTACTTCTGGTTTTCCTTAAAAAAAAAAAAAAAAAAAAAAACAAAACAAACAAAAACACACCAGCAGAACAACACACCACCCTTTAGGCCTCCATTTTCATAAGATCCTCTGGGCACAATAATAGTTGTCATAGCTCTTTACACTTTAAAAAGAAAGACTGCCAGGCCTAAGTAATACAGTGTTTCTAACAGTTACTGAAAAAAATAAAACCCAACACAAAAAAACCAACACCTGAAACACCAAAAACTACACACACACACAAAAACTAAAACCCCACAAAACCTCCAGAAGAGGGGTTTTTTTCTTTACCAATACAGTTAGTACAATGCCAGTGTTGTCAATTAACTCTATCCCAGCCAAAACCAGCACAGCTAGAAAGAAAAAATGTTGCTAAATAAAACCCAGTCTACTGGTCTACAGTATGCATAGCAATACTGTGGCTAAACACTGCCAAACAATTAGCAAGTTTCCCATGAAGTCTAACATTTTAACAGGTTGATACATAAACAAAAACTCTAGCAAAGCCATCCTTAGACTTGGCGGAACTGGGAAACAAACTTCCAATGCTAGCACCAACTTTAGCCTATAACACTGAAACAAAGCCAGTAACAGAGAGGTCTAGTCTAATGCCCTTCTCACAGACAGGAGATTCTCTAAGGCAATGAAGTGAAAAGAAACTATAAACACTAATTTGGGACAGGCTCTTGTCTTTGATACACTAAATTATCTAGAAATTACAATAGCTTTCTCTACTTTTTATGAAGACTGGTGAAAAGAATGACAAAGAAATGTTCTAATTCAGTCATCTCTTTCAAGAAGGTCAACAAGAATTTTTTGCACCAGTAATAACATTTTTTAAATTCATAACAAGCCAGGTAGTATTGAACTCTTACAGCTTAATCTAAGTCAAATGAAAATATTTTACACAAAACTGGCATTGAAATCCTCCCACTGCAAGTCTTTAGACCTGCGCCTGTGGAACACAGGCACATCTACCCAAGGTTCAAATCGATACTATTTACACATTTATATAAGCATTGCTTTTAGATTTAACAGTAACTTCCATTTCACTAAGACTTCAAGCAAACAGACGCAACTGGAAGGGCAAAGCTCAGTACAATTTTTATAGCTACGTTCAGGAAGTATTAGTTGCTAAAAACAAAAGCTGGATCCACCCGAAGCTATTTGCAGTGTCGCATTCCATGCTCTAAAGGCAAAAATTCCCTGCAGGGCTGTGTAGAGTCCGACTGTCAGACAAGCCCGACTTGTTTGACAAGACAGTTGTTTGAAGTCGTTAAATTTAACGTGCAGTCATCAAATAGCCAGCCTGGTCTGACTACTGTGCGTAGCAGTCAGTCAACCTTCAAAGTGGATTTCAGCTTAGAAGCGCTACCATAAAATCTCACTGGCACTGGTATTACGGTAGCTAATCCCCTATCCCTAAGCATTATATTTAAAATAAGAACAATCCCTTGGTGTTAAGGCTGAATTAGGCCTACAAAAAGTAACGTTAGGAAATGAAACATGAAATACTGCCTTTAGATCATTGGTGAGTTAAGTCTTAAAACTAATTGAAGTAGTCTACATAGTGCAGAATTGTAGAATATTTCTCAACACTGTTTGAAATAAACTATTCATTGGTGGATTAGAAGGTTTGTTTTAAGGGAGCTTTTTCCTCTTCATGTTTTCAGATATAAAAGGCAACATCTTCAGCACAAGATCTCTTAGTAGCCTTTATTCTGAAATATGTCAAAGTCCCTATGCTTTTTGTGAACCTTTCAAATCTGTAAAATGCCAAAATAAAACCCGAAAAGCCTTGTTATAGCAGCAATACTACAGTTAGAATTAAAGGACTTCATGATAAACTGTTCTAAACTGGCTAAATTGCTGTGATAAATTCAATCAATCAATTCTAATTATCAAGGGCACAACCTTTGGGCACAAATTTTCGTTTTAATCACAATACTAATTTTTGAGTCAGCTGTTGATCCAAAAGAAGAATGGCTCCTGGCAAGTAATTATAAACCTCCTTTTTCAAAATTCACACAAGCATTCTGTTCCATTTCTGGAATTAAAAGAAAAAGAGGGGGTGTGTTTATTTTATAAATGGGAGTTGCAGTGAATCATGACAGAAACAACTATTTTGGGACAAGTTAAAAAATTCCATTTAGCAGAGAGATTTATACCAAAATAAACCTATAGCCATCAATCATGATGAAATTTAGCTCACAAACATTAGAAGTCAAAGTTAATATTTTTCTTCTCTTTTCAAAACAAGAAAAATAATTATAATCTTCCATTAATGCCTTAAGTTAAAGACAATTATCTGACAGCTGTTTGATTTCCTTTCTACTTCAGATCCCCAACAACACCGGAAAAACAAAATGAAAGAGTTTTCTTACTAAAATGGAAGTAAACCCTCTATTTTTCTTTCTCTTGCTTTTTGTTGTTGTTGGTGGTGGTTTTGAATGACAACTCAAGTACAGCCTTGTCGCTTGGAACCAGCATGTGACTGATGCCATCCATGGGATGTAATCTAGTTAAACTGAACTCAGATTTTAACATCTTCACATTTGATAATAAGTACCACTAGGCAAGTTCCACGTACAAGCTGGCATACAGTATTTCAGCCTTCTAGATTCCACTGCACAGGGCATTTACCAGGAATTTTCCATTCTGTGACGTATTACATTCTGTTAACATTCACTTTTCCCATCAAAGTTGACATAATGAACCAACGGTAGTAAAAGCTGGAAGCTGTATTTTAAGCACAAGAGAACAAGAAGCATCCTAAATAATTCAAAGGCAACTAAAATAACATGACGTCAAAAGTCTACAGTGTCAAGATAAGCCTATATTTAATGAAAATTCAAACTATAGCTTCGGAAAGGTTTAGAGTTTATCACTTGATTGCTTTGAAACTTGAAGTTATGCCGTTGTTTTATATGAGAAAAGGGCTGAGTTTTAGCAACAACACACACAAAGCCAGCTTTTGCACCATCAAGTTTCTAACTTTCAGTGTGATGCAAGAGACAATAAAAGTTTAACACAGACTGAAAGAAGCAGGATGAGGCTACAACAGTAAAAAGATGAGCCTATTATTTCACCATATCAACAGCTAAATATTGGCAAGTCTTTTAGCAGATAAAAAGGCTGAGAACTTGTGTACAGCTTATCAAAACGAAGTCTGTGTTTGTTTCAAAGTGTCAAATGATTACTTTACACTGAATTTAAGTAAAGTAAATTCTTATTTCTTTAGCTGTGGATTTAACTGTTTGGGTTTTGTCTTCTCAACCTCACCAGGCCTTACATTAATATTGTACTGCAGCTGAACTATACACTGAAGGTATAAAACCTCCCAAATCCAGTTTTCAAAAGCACCCTTAAAAAAAAAATCAAAGACTCAAAAACTAGGGCATAGCAGAATTTGCTTTACTTGTGCAACTGCTATTTGGCATCCATTGCACTTATGCTGGTACAGTTTTTAAATGATTAGCACGGGTAAATAATGATGTCAGATTTCTGCAAATAATACTTTTGTTCTCTATACTCTGCTTTATTCCCCAGAGCTTTACCCATCCAGTATGGTGAATGATGCAGGATCCTGTGGAGAAAAACCTGTGTGCAGTCATACCTGAGCCACTGTACTCATTGCCATTTTTGAGACTTTTTTTGTATTTAAGGTTATTATACACAACAAATATTAAAAGACCATCGTTTTCATCACAGTTTTTTCTCTCCCAAATTCCAAGTTTGCCCTTAAAAGCATGTGAACACTGCAGATCTAACCAAAATTGTTATTTAAAGAAAAAAAAAATAATTCAAGAACATCAAATAAAACCTTTTCCCTCCTTGCTTCTCAGAACATGCCAAACCATTTAGCCTACAGTTCCCATGAAGCTTCATTCATTTATCAAGAAAATTGTTCATTCCAGCTAGTCCTAAATTCAGCAAAAGCACAGGTAAATGAATACCAAGTTTTATACAATTGAATGCATTAGCCAAACATTTATTGACAGAGTTGGTGAGGCGACTTACAAGCAGCCACTTTCTACAAAAAAAGCCACTACCACAACAACTTTCTACAAAACTTTGGAGGATTACGTCACTGGAAACTCTGGACTGATGCCCCACACACATCGTCAGTTAACTTTTCCAGTCACTCTTCCACAGAAGCCAAGCATTTACTCATTACTTTTAGAACAAGAAGTTTCAATAACTTTTAAAACCTTTTTTTCAGTTCCTAAATTCTCCTTCAACATTCCAAGTGAAAACTTGCAGTAAACCATATGAAGGTACTATGTTTCCCTAAAATTATTACTAATAATCTTGCTATCTTATTCAAGGAGTCAAACTCGAACTGCTTCATTTTCACTTTGCTTTTCATAGATGTTTCAGCATTAATGCTAAATTCTTCCTTCCAATGCGAGTGTTACCTTTTCAACCTCTGCCTTCGCTTCCTTATTAGTTTTTAAATGTCTTATGGGATACTCCTACAGGTTCTTAGGCAGTCTGGTGAATGATAATTGACAAGAGTACCAATTTTCCCTACGTGAATAATTAAAAGCAAACTCATTCACTGTTTTCATCCAGACTTCAGGAATATGTCCTCAAAGATTTGTCTTCACCCCTAACACCCCCCACAACTACAGTCTAAAAGCCAGAATTACTAGGACTGATTATTTAAATAAAAGTGTATTTCCTAGGTTAAACTGCTAACCATTAGATAATTAAAGGTTTAGCATCTACTTTGATTTTATGCTCTCTTTGTGCTATGTAAGAGTGGTATTTAACCATGAATTTATTTTGAGGTTTTGTTTGTGCTTCCCTCAAATGTCCTTTAGATAAAGCATTCAAAATCCTTTAAAGCCTTTGGAATTTAACCTCTTAAATATCCTCACTGTTTTAAAATATGCTCTGCTTTTAGATACTAGTATAATTAGCCATTCTTACAGTTAAATTTAATTCCTAATTTTACACAGCCATAGTTAGCAGTGTTACTCAACGGTCAATTATTTAATTCCACTTATTCCTATTGCTTACTATAGGTACATGCAATCATCAATCATAAATCAGACAAAAAGTTTATCATAAATGCTTTAAATATCAGAGAAAGCATCAACGCATACAAATATTTTATCAGCACAGAAATCTAACAGCTAATGTTTAGATTTGCAGATGCATGGAGAAACCTTAGTGAGATGTCAAACTTAAAACAGCGCTTATGATGAGAATAATCAAGTATAGTTTTCATTTCTCGGTGTTTCCTGTTGTATCTCCCATCCTCCTCTACTGCAGCCTCCTATTTACTAGAAGATAAATTGGAAAAGTTCTCTGAACAAATCACTTTTTTTTAAAAATAAGATGCTTATCTGTACTGTTGAGACGTGTGCATGTTTTGGCGGGTTTTTTTCCTTCTTATATGCATTTCTTTCATCAAGAAAAGCTCAGTAATTAAAGAAGCTCTTCTCTCTTCTATGGCAGCTGTTCAACCTTTCTGAAGCCTGTAAATATTTTAACAGTATCTATTGTCAACATTTGGATTCAGGCATTAAGCTACAATGCTGTTCAATGGGCAGCTGGTAAGCCTTTGTCCCATTTCCATATTACAGCACAAACATACTGCATATTTGAGTTGATTCTACAATATTCTTTTATCAGGACACATGCTATCCCCATATCTGAACCAGATGACCAAGTTCAAAGTGCCATAACTCAGATACCACACAACAGCCCACTGTTTGTTAAACTCACTCTTATATTAGTCCACCAACACACAGAACCAGAAGCCTGTGTTTCTAGCTTTGTGATAAATCATTCCATTTAAGACATTTGATTCTTTCATTTCAGTAAAAGCTTAATCTGAAATACATTTGTTGGTATGTTCAGAACGAGATGTTTCTCATTAATCGTGTAAAGCACTAATCCACTGTCCTGGTTTCAGCTGGGATAGAGTTAACTGTCTTCCTAGTAGCTGGTACAGTGCTATGTTTTGAGTTCAGTATGTGAAGAATGTTGATAACACTGATGTTTTCAGTTGTTGCTCAGTAGTGTTTAGACTAGAGTCAAGGATTTTTCAGCTTCTCATGCCCATACAGGGCACCTGACCCAAACTGGCCAACAGTGTATTCCATACCATGTGACGTCCCGTCTAGTTTAGGAACTGGGAAGGGTGGGCGGGGAATTGCTGCTGGGGGACTAGCTGGGTGTTGGGTGGCGGTGGGTGAGCAATTGCCCTGCGCATCATTTGTACATTCCAATCCTTTTATTACTACTGTTGTCATTTTATTAGTGTTATCATTATCATTATTAGTTTCTTCTTTTCTGTTCTATTAAACCGTTCTTATCTCGGCCCAGGAGTTTTACTTCTTTTCCTGATTTTCTCCCCCATCCCACTGGATGGGGGGGAGTGAGTGAGCGGCTGCATGGTGCTTAGTTGCTGGCTGGGGTTAAACCATGACATCCACAAACCTGTGGACATGTAGGAATTTCAACTTCATGCTGAACACCGGTAGAACCCTGAATCTTACAGCAAAAGCACAGGCAAACTTCATACACTTCTTTATCTAGAAGTAGCAGCTACATATATGTATTGGCAAATATATTATAGAATGATAAGAAACTAAAATAATTTTTCCGTAGCTTGCAAAGTGTTATGGTTTTCTTACACCTCTGTCTGTTTAGATTTATCTGCTGTCTCATTTCAGTCTGAAGTTTGCATTCTCTGTGGCAGCGTCCCTGTTCTGTGTGTGAACAACCAACAGCACGAGGTCACTCTGGTCCATAATTAAGGAAGGTAACGGCTATTATAAGTTAAGACATCTCGTATATACACATCAGTTATTTATATGAAAAGTTCTATATTTGTAAATATTAGAATTATGTTAGTTCTTGGACTCAGACATCTCTAAATAGCAGACACTAAATTCAGAATTGATAACCAACTGTTCTTGTTTATCTATATCCATTCTTAGTTCAGCATCTCATAAAGACAGAGCAAAGATATTTTCACCAATGCAAGGCCACAAGTGACTTGTGACATGCTCCTTTACAAGTTACACTCTCTCAGAATGCAGAGATTTATTTAAAACAATCTGCAGAAAAGATATTTTACACAGCAATTGTTTAATAAAGCTTCACGCACTAGTTTTAGCAGTGGCATGAATTTACATGACTGACTTATGAAAAACTACTTTTACTGAAGATTTGGTTTGCTCAAGCATTCATCTAGCTCTAAGCTGAATACTTCTTTATCTAATATAACAAAGGCAACATATAGCGATGTGACATGAATCACTGCCAAATCAGCAATTGCACAAGGAGGAAGACAAGTGCAAGCTAAGTCAGGATGAGATCATACTTGGGAAGCAAAGGTCAGTGTTTACACGGGGCTTACAGTTTAACGACAAAGATTATATTCTTATTGAATTACATGTGTCTCATCACCACTAAGCATAATTTTGCTAAAACCACATTTCTTTGAGTATCATTTAGGTGAACAAATTCAGTTCATACTGCTTTATACAACCCTACAGTAGTCATGTCTCAAAGCTGATCTGATCATAAGCTTTTTTGGTTTATTTACAAATACTCTCCAATTTTATACAGGGACAGAGGTTAAAAACCCCTTACAAGCAAAAACTCACATTATTTAATATAAACTGATGAACCATCCCTTGTAATTTCATAATACTCTTCCGGAAGGTATACATTTGCTGTCACTTGCTGAATATCACATTAAATGCCCCGATCTTTTGATGCAGGTGACTGAGGGATTCAGCTGAACTATAAAATATTACATGGGAGGCAGTACTTTGTAAAACAGTAGTGAAGGGACGATACAGCAAGACACCTTTTGTCAGGGACAGCTAGTTAGTGGGTCAGCTTAGCAAGACCATAACACCACACACTGAGAAAACTGGTATGTTCTTACTCCAAGCCAATTTTTTGGACTACCAAGATCGCCCTCTCTTTATGTTAGTTTTGGCCCAAAGCAAGGTGGCTGATGCTAACAGAATCCCCCCCAAGGAGAAAGGCTTGAAAGGCTCCAAAGGCACATAAATTTATTCTCACAATTCAAGGTCAAATTTATCTCAATTCTATATAGTATGTTAGGATTAAGTCACGGTAACGGGGAATGAAAGGAAGTTATTCTCTTTCACAGACTCAAGTTCTGACAGCACAAAGTACACACTAATATAAATTACCTGTTTAGATCTCATAATGCGAATGTAAGTTTAACTCAAGCCAATTAAATGCACATTTATATGTTAAAGCTTCAGCTTCTAAGTATTTGCATTGCAATGGTCTTCCGATGTAGACAGCCATGTAATTACAGGAAAGCTATCACAGCTAGCACACCACAGTTTGTAGCACTTTACTCATCACAGCGGTCCTGACTAACACAGAAATCATGATTTCTCCCAAGACCACTTATTTTTTCATTCAAGTCGTCTTCTGATTCCTGTAAGGCAGCCTATAAGGACCCCAGATAAGGAAAAAATAACTCAAAAGTAACAGGACTTTAACCACTTTAGGACATTTTTAGGATAATGCATGAAGTCACATTTAATGTTCTCTTCTGTCTAGCTTTTCATCTAGTGCTAGAAAATGCTCTCCTATAAAAAAGTACCACATTTCTTTCTATGCTACAGTATTAAACAAGAAAATATTTATAATATATAGATATCCATCACTATGCCAGGGAGAAAACTACAACACATTTATCTCACTACAATCAGATTTTGTAAAAACAAACAAGAAGTACAGCACAACATAAGAAAGCACATTTAAGATGACAGCTTATACACAAGTCTGCTGCTCTTAAAACAGCAAGGGATGTGATTATCTCAGCTATCTGCATTAGTAAAGACCAGAATGTTATGATTAGCTTTAAAACTGCTAACACACAGAGTCCCTACTGTATTAATGACCCTAAGATTGAATGTTCCCTCTTTGAAATGTGAAGCACAGGCTAGAAGCTAGCTGAAGAACAGACTCACAGCTTTCCCTTCAAACTACTATATCACCTACAAAACAAGGCAGTGTTTAAATGAAATCAGGGCTTTACTGAAGACAAAAGTGTAAGAAAAAGCTCAGAACCACTATAAAACAATGAAAACTGAAGATTTTCTGAGGTGCACATGGCAGCTAAGTGCCTTTGAAACCCTTTCTGAAGCCAATTGGGTTGTTTGGGTTGTTGGGGTTTTTTTTCTGATATAGAAGAAAAATCTCTTTGCATATAAAAGGGTATCTGATCACTTTCTGAGTAAAATAAAAAATATCAGAAATCCTGACATGCTTTATGTCTAAGAGTCTGAAATATCTACCAGAAAAACTAGAGGAGATGAAATACACATAGTTAAAATCTTACAGATAAGAGAGAGGTTGAACCTCTTTAGTTTGAATCTGCAATAACAGTTACTTCAGAGGATTATAAAACACGGATTAATTTTGTATACTGATACATAATTAACATCTAAGAAAAGGTTAATCAACTAATATTACAACAGTAATATTATTACAGCCATGCTAGTCTAAGGCCATAAGGCAAAACTGGTAGAGATTACCTCAGTCACATGAACATGAAAAGGTCACAGACACACATGAAAGCATGTCCTTTCCCCAGACTACTTCATTCACCTAATAGAGCTCTTCTGCTGTACACTTAACGTTAGTAAAGCATTTTCAGGTATCTGCTGCATATGCACTTGTATAAGAAGTGTTTCATGCTCCTGTGTACATTATTGAAGGCTTTGAACGGACACTAAATATACTTGATACTACCATTGTCTACCTAGTCTACTGGAGAAAAATTTTTCCTAGCGAATTCTGTAGAAAGGACCTGTGTTACCTATTCTACACATAATTCAATTATCTTAAAATGCACGCATTCCTACATTTGGATGAGATGACAGCAGCTTACATCCATATCAATATTCAAATGAATAATAGCATTGTACCTTAACAGAATTGAACAGAAAAATAAACCCCACCATTTGAAACTGAAAATCATCAAAAAACATGCCAGCAAGTTGCATCCTTAACAATGCTTTCTTTGCAGAAAATTTGACATCATCATTTTAAAAAAAGAAAAAAAAAACTAAAAAAACAATGAAAAACTCAAGGCTGGAACAGCTCGGACTACCAACAATACAATGCTGCGACAATCCCAGTGACTCAAATCTAAACTTCACTAAATTTAATGAATTTTTTCAGCCGCTTCCATGCAACATCAGAAGCATCATAAATCATGTCTGGCTGCTACTTTCACAGGGCATCTTAAACAGCAGACTGTAATCTGCAGCTTTGTAGCTACTGCCCTACAGGATAGCTTTTAGGGGAACAGAAGCAGAAAAAAAAAAAAATCCAAAACCAAACCCCAACCTTAGATTAGAAAACACCAGATGAAAAACAACTGAATACCAACTAAAAATGAACTTTTGCAGCCACTCAAACATACATCTTGAAAGAAAGAAAAAAAAGAAACCAGGTCATACATGGTGTCATCCAAAGGCCGCTTCTGCAGAGATCCTAGGTTACATGATGCTGTCTGCCCAAAATCTCCAAGTGCTAAACTGCACAAGAGGCAATGAAAATGGAGAAATGCCTTCCTAATGTTACTTTGCACAAAAGTAATTATTGCAACTGACACTTGACACTGCCAGAGATGTCAAGTGATCACAAACAAAAGTCATGACCCAGGATAGATGGTAAGATGGTAACACAGCATTATCCATCACTTTAAAGCTGTGAAAAGCCTTGGTGCTGTAGCACAGGGTGCTATATTTAACATACAATCATGAAGGACCTGATGATCTAAAAAAGACAAGACAAACAAGGCTACTTATTAGTAACAATCTGAAGCATCACACAAAAAAGGAGCTTGTATTTCAGTTTCTTTAGCTAACAAGACTGCAAAAGCTAGTCACATATTTGGGATTTGTGGCACAACAAATACCCCCTTTACTCAACTGTGACTCTCCAGCAGTTTTTGTAGTTTGGTGAAATTGCCTAGCTTTCCTTCCCAGGATGTCAGCCACAACAAAGCCATGACAATGCAACATACAGGATATGATACTACACTTCACTGGGCAGTCCCAGGTACAAAGAGACTTCTCCCTAAACCGCTGTAACCTGTCACCTGTGATTATTTATTGCTACACCTTCACATTGTGCTAAATGCTCCAAGGACAGTACAGCACACAGATGTTTTCAATACATGACTGAACAATCTAACTTACATTAAGGGTTCACAACATTTTACATCCTAACACCTAGCTTCTTCAGTTCCTCTTAACTTCACCAAACTTAATCCAAGATGAAACACTGTTATGCTCGATGCCTGCCTCAAGCAGAATGAGATATCATTTTAACCTGAACAAGTTAGGGGAGAGAGAGAAAAAGGAAAAACCAGGTTTGTGTCTAGGACTTTTTGAAAAAGTGAAAACTTCTTTTTGGAGTCACTCTAATTGCCTTCAAATTTTGAAGACAAGCTATTTTATTTTAAAAATATATATATTTTCCTACTTAAGAACAAGTCCTTATCAACATATGAATCCACCTAATTGTGCCCTTAATATATGGGTCTGGAAGAAAAAAAGGCCAAAAAAGTCACTGACAGCTCATGGAGGCTGAGTATATAAAAATTTATATATATATATATATATATTTTTTTTAGTAGTCCATCCTCCACCACCTGAGAGCTGACTACACTGCATATGCATCATTCCCATGAAGAAACTGAACATCCTGCAAGTGATCTAAAGCACAGATTTTAATTAGCACCATTTATGCAAACTTCCTGCTAGCATGTGGACAACATGGAGATGGAAAGCATATAATCTGAATGAAAGGTTCAAGCAAAGGGGGAGAAGATATAAGACAGACAAAAGAATTTTATAAAGAACTAGGGACGAAAGAGACAAAGACCGGCTGGGCAGAGAAATTCAGAGCTTGGCTCATCTCTGCAGCCCTGTGTCTCCCAAAGCTGAGGAAAGCCTGGATTCTTGGAGTCTGTTCCAAGTGCTTTTGTTCTTCTCACATCGATGAACTCACTGGCAAAACATCCATCTCCTCCAGTGCTAGTCCATTTCCTACTGCCATTGGCATTACTACATTAGTTAAAAAGGCAAAGGTCTATGCAAGTATGTTTCAACCCAACAGATCACCCAGGCGGGTAGCAGTAAGAAGTCATACCATACTGTTATGTTTGCACTAGTTTTATTTTTAACTACATATAATCATTAAGGTTGCAAACCCACACACACAAAAACTAAGAAAAGCTACAATTAAGACTATTTTGTGCAGCCTTCATCCACTGCTTTGTGCACTTGTGGTGTTAAGATGGTCTGTACTTAAAGTCACATTTATGCTCTTGAGACAGGCCTTTTCTGGAAATGAACTGGGAAGAAGAACAAGAGAATGTTTGTTCTACCCTTAATATCCTACTGGCTTGAACAGTTAAAGAAACCACGATACATATGAAGCATGAGACTGCAAAGAGAAAAGCTGAAAGAAAACCAGAGAATAAGGCCACCAGAAGCTATCCTTGCCACTGCCACCGAGTTCCCATATGACAGTAGGCCAGTCCTTTCCCCTGCCTTTATGGTAATTTTTTGTACGTTCCTTATTTTACAGATATCTATTTAGATAATCTGCAATCCAATTTGTGTACATATACCTGGCGGCAATTAGGACCTGTGCTTTAAACATACGAATTCCTTTACACTATAAAATGCAAATGGAAACAGGACAGTATTTTAATAACATTCCTGCCAGGTGAAGGAAATTCATTATTATTAATGGAGTACTTAGATGCTACAGTGATAACCAGCAAAGGAAGACTCAGGAGTAACTTAATAAATCTGCTCTTTGGGAAGGCTTTCGCTAATATAGTTTAAATGAAACTGGAGCTGTACAGAAAACAGTAAGTATAAAGCTAAATACTAGACAGCAGTGAATTAAATAGATACATCTTAATGCCATTGCCCTACAAAACAAAGAATTATGTGAACACATGCATTCACATAGTTAAAAGACAGAGCTACAGTAACTGCTTAAGCTGAGCCATGAACACTGGGCAATTCACACCTCACACACAAAAAAGCCCAACCTGAACAGCAAATCAAGAGATGAGGTTGTAAATAGTCTAGTAAGGGCAGTTATATCCTTACAGAAGCTAAGCAAGTCTATGCAACTTCTAAGAAAAAAAACGTGTTAAAAGATGCTACATTTTAAATACCTGACTTCCAAACAAGAGGAAAAAGACACACACACACATCACCACCACCCCCTCACAAATATTTACCTTACTGCAGTAAAGCATCCAAAGTTCATACAGCCTCTCTCGAGATGCCATTCCTTTCCTTCCTCTCTTCGTTGATACCGGCTACTTCTGTTCAAGATCCTACCATGCTCAGTTTCCCAGGTGCTCTTACGCAGTTTTTGCTTTAATATTACAGTTATATCATAACCCGAGAAGAATTCAAGGATGAAAATAACTCCGTCTCAAGTCTCTCCTTTTCGGGTAAACAACGCAGCACAACACAAGCAACTGCAGACAAGTGTCAAGCATGTCCGTTCTTCGCCAGCGCTGCTTCGGTTCTAATCTCTGAAAGTGAAAACATACCCTTCAGGCCTTTGGTGGCGGAGGAAAAAAAACAAATCCGTACTTAAAGCTCACAGACGACCTCGGGAATTACGCGGCGGCAGGTCGCATTGCTTTCGCCTCTGACATTATCACCCCTAAGACGGAGAAGTCTGGTCGCGAATTTCTTTTTTTGCGGGGAGTCCGCGGGGGGGTGTGTGTGTGAAGCAGCAGGGCTGCTGAGAGGGGACGCCGGAGCCCTGAGGGCGCGGGGAGAGGCGGCAGTGATAACGCGGATCCCCCTCCCGCCGGGCGGGCACTGCCGCCCCCCGCACGCCTGGGCCCCGGCCCGGCAGCGACAGCCGCCGCCCTGCTCCCGCCACCCCCGGGCTCCACAGCCGGCCCCGGAGCCCGGCGGGCCCCGGCAGCGACGCCTCTCGCAGATTAGCGGCTGCCCAGGCAGAGACACCGGCCGCGGCCTTTCCCGTCCCCCCGCGGGGCGCGGGAGAAGCCCTGCGCTGCCCCGCCGCCCGCTCCCGGGCGAGAGCGGCTGCCCCGCGCCACCACCTACCGCGCCCTCGGCCTCCCCCAGCTCCCGCCGCGGCGTCTGCCCGCAGCCTACCCGGGCCACGGTAGGTAGCGGCCGGGCAGCGCCGCGCGGCAGGCGGGCGGTGGAGGGGGGCGGGGCCCGCCCCATCGCCCCCCCCC
>NW_010972437.1:7351310-7387500 GCF_000737465.1 Haliaeetus leucocephalus
TGGCGGGGCCGTTCCGCCGCCCACGGCGCCTCACCTGAGGAGCGGCCGGTCCCCGTCAGGCGGCGCGCCCCTCTGCCGCAGGAGGGGTCTGTTTGCCCGTGGAAGGGTCGGCGTTCCCAGTCCTTGTGGGACAGCGCGCCTCAGGAAACCTCCGTACTGCTTTACAAGCGATACGGTTTATCGAGCACATGCGTGTGTTTTACCCATGCTCCAGAGGGGCCTGCCTGCGTAGCCTGACGAGCGTGGGTGTATTCATACCTACAATCTGCTACTGCTTCAAAGCAGCCCATACCTCGTGTGCAGAGCTTGCATAGGACTTAGAAAATGCTCCTAAAATAAGTTAGATTGCTAAAGGAGAAACGTGAAAAGACATTCCTCAGCTTACTGCTGGGACTCTTTCCAAGCACACTGGTAGTTCACGGGCCCTCATGAGGCACAGCGCTCCAGCAAAGGACCTCTCCTCCCGCTCAGTCAATAACAGGATCCTTTTAGCGTGACTCGCAGGGCACTCCTCGGGGAACGGGCTCCCTCCATGTCCCTCCACTCCCTTGGAAAGCGGGGCTGGAAATTGATGTTGTGTCAGGCTCCAAAGCAAGAGAAGGAGATTTAAGGAGACTGGGGCCTTCTCCCCAGCTTGCTGGGAGAATCACAGCCCTGCAACCTCTGGCCGCAGCCCTGGTCCTTCTGCCGCTGGGTCGTCTCCTCACCTGGGTAAATCTTGTACAGCTTCACAGGATGAAGCATTCATTGCCATTCATTGCACAGTCGATTCCTTTGCAGGGCAATTCACACCACTGCAATGGTTTCATGAGAGGTTTGGAAGTCATTTGCAGAGGAATTGACTGTGAAATACCATTATATTGTCTGCTGTATAAAAAATTGCTAGGGATGGATAAGTGTCACCAAGAGCCCAGAGACAGTACAAGATCGGTCCCTGCAACATGCCTTTGCATATTTGTCTTGCTTTTAGAAGAAATTTAAGGGCTAATCTGTGCTCGGTGTTGTATCATGTGGATCAGCAGTGTGGGAGTGGGAGAAATATCTTTTGCTGCAATATCTAAACATAGTTCCTAGCACGGATGGAAGGACACCGACAAAAATGAGTCTGTAAAATTATTTTGAGTCGTGATACTTGTGCTCTGGTACTTGCTGCTAGCCACAATAGTCTCCTGCCTTGAGTTTGCGACATAATTTTTTCCATCAAGGAAAAAATAAGACCTCAGAGTCCAGCTCTGTCCCAAGGGCAGGAGGATCTGCTATGCTTAAACCACCCTAGACCCCTCTCTACAAACAGCCTCCAGGAATGGAAGAGATTCTGCCTTCTCCCCGAGGAACTTACCTCAGGGCTTGAGTTACTGCTAGGAGCTTGTTCCTAACAGCCAACCTGCATCAGCTTTGAAGCAAATGCAAACCATTGTTTTGTCCCTTCCACAGTAATATGGGAAAAGGAAACTCTTTGTAGCATGCTTTTTGAGTTACAAATTTTTAATCACATCTTCTTACAGCCTTTTTTAGGCTAAACAGCAGCCTATTTCAAACTTCTCTTACAACTTACTCCCTTTGAAGAAGTCAGGCCCAAACAAAGCCATGTACAAACCCCAATTCTTCTCTGAGATACTGCTTTGCTTTCTTGCATTACTGACTTTTGCAAGTAGCAGCAGCTGCTCCCGCATACAGAAGTCCTACAACAGACTCTAGTGAAAACAACAACAACAAAAATCTTCTGATAGAAATGGGAGACTCCTCCCTTGTTAAGTGCTGCCGCCCACGTAATTAGGATGCTCACAGACTATAAAGCAGCCATTTTCCACTCTGCTGGAGTTGTAGTGATATAGCTGTCCTGGTGGGCCTATGTAGTTACTGCTGTTTGTGTAGGTAGTTCTTGCTCTATATAGGTGCTCTAGAGGGAAGGTGAAGTATTTGTGTTTTGCAACAGGACAGTTTGTCCTGGTGGTATACGGAGTGAGTCATCTCTTGGCCTTGACCTTCTAGAGGTTTTCCTAAGCCAGGTAGCTCACTGTAAAGCTGTTAAGGTGGCTTTTAGATGTCTGCATCACTGGGTGTAGGTCAAGTTTAATCTGTCCCTGTTGGTACAGACAAATATTCAGTATTTACTATGAGTTCTTTCTCACATGCAAATATAAGCAATAATGAGAGAGGTTAGTGGAGAAAGGTGGGCTACAGCTTTGTCCCCACAGGTATAGTATAATTCTAGATGGATTTATATTTCAGTGTACTTACCTTCATAAAGACTCAGCTAAAGATACAGAAGCCAAAGAATGGAGGAAGATGTAAGAAGCAGCATTACCAGCTATGTATGGGTATTTTAAAATGTGTTTATGGATTGGTCCAGCTGTGAAAGCTAATTATCACACTTCATCATCTTCTCTTCCATAATTATGTACCAATTTTTTCATGGACCTTAAATAGCCAGGTAGGCAGTGTTCGTTTGTATTTCATTGTCCCTTAGCTGCTGTCTTGTGGTAACTGTCTGTTTACAACAGTGGTTGTTTCTTGTACTTTGTTCATTACTTGTGGTTTTGTACTTTAACTCTCTTCAGTAGCTGTATATTAGTAACTCGGTCATCTTACTATGGACTGAACTTGTTGGTCAGCAAGTTCAGGTAACGGAATGGGTAGAAAGAAGGGTGTGGATAGGGAGAACCCGTGAATTTGAGGTTAAGAAAGATTCAGCAAAGGAATGGACCACATTGGATTGCAGCTTTGAGTCCAGGGACCTCTGAAGTGGCAGGAAAAGCCACACACCTTATAGTAATGCTTTTGTTAAGCCATGCTTATTTTCTGTAGAAGCAAATGAAAAAGACAAAAATCTGATCTGACTTTCAGATATTCTCAAAACCATTGTTTTGCTGTAAGGCTTCTACTGAGTTCATGCCCCAGGCCAGCAAAAATCATGCTGAGATAGGTCTATAGCAAAGCTTTTATCTGAGGTTTTGCTTGATGTCTTAGGGCTAATGCTTTGTTTACTAACAATGAAGACCTGAAACATACTTAGAAATAAACCTGCCTCTCAATTCTTCCATCTTCCTTTACAAACAGACCCTTGCACAGAAGCAAGGAGTAATATTTACATTCTAAGTAAGCAAGTGGCCTTGGCAGCTGTGTGTAAAACTCCCACTATCAAAATACCTTTTGCTGTATGTAAAGAAATAGGACTTTGTAGATGCTAGTTTCTAGACATTCAAGCCAAAATAACTTGAGATTGCTTTTGGAGTGGCTATTGGAAAGGAGTAAGCTGGCCCTTGCAAGATGCCAAGGCCTCCAAGATGGTATTTTGCTGAAGGTAGCACAGGATCAACTTGCCTTGAGTTTCTCTGGTTATGATTGCACAAAATGTGTGCAATTGTTCTATTAGGTAAGCCAGCAAACTTAATTAGTGTTTAATCTTCCTTCTGTCACCATATTCACGTTGCATCCCAGGTAGTTCAGGGCTTGTTAGTTGTTTGCAACACTTGGAAATGGGAAGAAAATTTTTTTTGGCCCTTGACACATAAGCTGGTATCTAGGGATTTTAGTTGCTTTCTTTCAAAGTGTTGGAGACCAGCCACAGCTAAAGCTGCAAGGTGATGGTCTGGCTAATAGCATTAAGTTCCTCTGGTCCCTGGCTACTCTGCTTTCATATATGCAGGGTTAAACCATTCACCAGACTTAAATTCAGGAAGGAATTTACCCCAGGGTAGCCTGTGACCATGGTGAGGGGTTTTTTTTGTCCTTCTCTGTCCTTTCAGCTTGTTTCCACAGGGGACCTTCAATATAATGAATCCCCTGCTGTAAAAGGCCCAGGCAGTGACTTGATCTCTTCTGCTCCTTTTTTGTAGTATAGGCTCCCTTACCACAGGCCTTAAATTTGCAGCTGTGCTAGGAATATTCTTGTGTAGGGTATATCTTAAAGACTCTTCCAGACTAAATATATAGTATGTGTTTATATGCTTTGGTCTGCTTGGGTTCTTATAAGTTCTAACAGTCAGTGAAGATTCATGGATGGGTGTTCAGGCTTAGAACTGCCCCTCCCTTCTGCTGTCACTTAGGTTAGCTGTGCTAGAGCTAGCATGTGTAGACTCATGCTATAGCTGTCTCTGTTTTGCAGATGCTCAAAACCACCTGTCATTACTACACAAGATGCATCGTAGAAGTGTTCTCCTTCTTCCACCAAACAGACTTTTCACTCAAAGCCATCCCTTACTGTCCATCATCTTATTGTCAGCAATCAGTGAAGTTACCGTACTTGTACTTCAAAGCATTCTGCTTCAGTTAAGAAGTTGCTTAATGAATGATTTCATTATGTCGCAGTGCTCAGCAGATCTGGATCTGCAGCATGGCTCCTGAAAGCAATCAGCATGTCAGCAAAAAACAAAAACCATGGCAGCAACGAAGGTTTAAGGATGTGTACATGTTGGTAGTTTCTGGTGATCTGTCTGAACTTAATTCCATCTCAGCTGAAAGGGTAAGGTTGTCCTGAGAACGCCTGCTATGGCAACTTAAGGCCTAACTCCTCTTGGTTTGGGGAAGAATGCAAATGAAGGGAAGTAACTAAAGGGAAACGGGCTTAGGAGAGCTCCAACTGGTGCTAGAGCTGGGATTCTTGCAAAACGTTAGCACTGTGGCCTCCCAGAAGTTAGATGTTGGCTGCAGCACAGTGCCTGCTTCTAAGTGGAATGTGAAACCAAGGCTGTGCCCTTCCCTGTGCCCTTGTGAATCCTCCAGGGACTCTGCTAGCCTAACTCCTGACACAGAAAGGGTATAGAGACCTGAATGATGGCTAGTGTTGTAAAACTTGAAAGCAGGGTTTTAAATATCCTGCAGCGTTGTGTAAATAGGTTGCTGTTAAAGTATGTGTGAAACTTCTGGGGCCCACTTGCATGCTGAATGGGTTGTAGACTCTTTAACATAATGGGTCTCTCTTCATGAGTTCATGTCTACCGTGTGAGGTCCTGGCTAAACAAAAGAGTGTAGTGTAGGCCCTGAGCTGGAAATAGGAGCGATGCAGTCCTGTGCAGAACTCTGGACTTAATGCCAAATGGCAGCAGGAACTATTGGGCACCAGGACTGTTTTCTTCATCATGAAGTAAATAAGCAACTGAAAGACTTATTTTTTTATCTGTAGCATTACAAATAGTTATTGACAGAAATAATTCTTATTAATGAGATGGTAAATACTGTAAATGCTTTGCTCTGTCTTAAGTCATCTAGTGTCACAGCTTCAGGCTTGGTATACAGTATTTCCATGATGATACTGTGGCTGTGAACTTGTCAGTCTATTCACAGGAGAAGTACTTCTGAGGAGGACGTTGCTTTTATGGGGCCATTAAGGATGTAAGGTACATCCTGTAATAAATTCAAGCACAGAGTTGGTCCCATGGACTCAGTTACAGGTGGTTTTTTGGATTTTCATTATTATAAATGAAGAATGTATTTCTTTTTTTTTTTTTTTTCCCTCTAAGGTCCAAAATTATATTTTTCTTCAAAGATGCTATTTTTAAATTTATCTGAGACTCCAGATAAAAATTCAGCTTGGCAATTTAGATGCAGGTTTTCTCTGAGCTTGGGTGTTACCAGCTCACCTCCACTGATTTCAGGGGAATTACTCCTACCAGTAAAGCAAGCACAGGCTCTGAAGCCCACTGTAGTCAAGACACTTTCTGACTCTGCTGGGCTTTAAATCAAAGGCTAAAAGCATTGCAAGAAAAGGGAGCCTAATCCATGTAGGCTCTAAAACTCCTTGGCCTTAATAAAGTACTAATGGCACTACTCATTGATATATAGCTTAGGAAACTGCTGGTTAGGAAGTATCCACTGTTGGTTGGAAGGATCCAACTTCTGCAGTCATGGCACCCCAGTCAGTGAATCATCTGTGTTCACCAGGCTGCAGGAGGTACTGCTGTTCTCAGATGTGTGGCTATTCATAGAAAACCCAGCTTCCTTCAAGTATGTTACAAGACTGGATGTCCTTGTAGTAAAAGTCACCCTGGAGAGAAGGGCAGTTATCCATGAACTCCAACAACCCACCTCTGAAGTCATTCCTCTCATAGATCTGTAGCCAGCTGTACTCCTGGATCTGTGAAGGCAAATCCAGGCAAGGATGCACAGGGTGTCAAGTGGCAGTTCTAGGTGACCACAGCTTGCTAGATGCAATGGTGATGCTAGCAACGCAACAGTGAGTAGCCACTAGTATGTGCAGAAAAGTCAGTTTAACAGGAATAAATCTGACTGGGTCCTAATTTAAAGCAGCAGTGTTGTAAGTCCTTTCTGCTCTGGTGAGAGCAGAACTGCAGTTGCTTTGAAAGAGTTGCAGTAGAGCAGGAAGTGGAAGTGGGGTCCAGCCAAGATCACCACACTTCAACTGTACATGCAGGTAAGAAATAAGCTCATTGATACACCTAGATGGCCACAGTAGTTATGTGCCCTCAGTGTTCCTAGGTGTTGATGTAATAACTGGATAAGGCTCTGGCTGGGACAGAGGGGAGCTTTTTTTTATCCTATTTTTGTTGCACAGCCTTAGGTGGGCAGGTTTTTTTGGTTTCATCTACAAGATGATAAACTGTAAGACTGTCTCTGGCTCTTGTATCTAGCACAGCAAAGATTTGCTGTAGAAAAAAACTTTCTGCTCTTGCATCAGTGCTCAATACAGTTTTTGCAGGTGCTCAAGTGCAGTTGTATAGACATAAGAGTACTGCTGCTGTACAAAGACCAACACCTTACTCAGTTTAAAAAAAACCCACAACCACACCCAACAACACTTTAGTATCTACATTGGTGGAATCAAACTTTCTGGACACTCTTGTTCTGAATTTAGAAAGCATGCAGAAATGTGTCCTAATTTTAGGATATTTTTTTCTACCCCCATACTAATTCTCAGTTTCCCTACTCCTTCTCAGATACTTCCCATCAGTCCATCTTTTTCCCACCTTCCACATTTGTGACTTCTTTCCCTCTACAGCTTGAAAGGACACAAGAGTGTCTGCCCTAGCTTTCAGCGCTTGGACCCAGAACTTGGCTTAGCTAAGTGAAGCCCAGAACTGCATGTCAGTCTAAAAAATAGCTGCATAATCCTATGCAGATGGAATGTATCTGGAAACTTGCTGTGATGGTCTATGAAGCTTCTACTGGGCAGGGAAACTGAATTGTACGTAAGGCATACAACATGGATGAACTTAATTTTTCATGAATGTTGGAGGGACACATTCCAGCATCAAGGCTATTCCAGGGCCAAATCTCAAATCCTTAACCTTATGTGTGAGTATTCAAATCTTTCACATCTTGGCAATGTCTCCCCTCTTAGTAAAACTCTTCCAGGGAATGCATCTAGGACGGGAAAACACAGATGTATTCTGGGCTGAGGTATTCAGAAAAAAATCTATCATGAGGCAAATATGCCTTCATTTGCAGCTCAAATACATGGTGGTGTTTCTACAATGGGATGTGTCAGGTTGCCTCTGTAGTAGTGTAGTTACCAGTCTTGCCTACCTTGAATGAGTAGCATTGACTGGGGCATGGGAGATGTGGTTTGGTTCTCAGCTTTGTACTAAACTTCCTTGTGTAGATCATGTATAGCCAGAGTAGCTTTGAGAAGATAGGTGAAGTTAAGTGCTTTTATATATGTAAAATAATAGATAAACATAATATTAAAATAAAAATTAATATAATAAACTCTGCCCCGCCCCTCCCCCGCACTAACCAACCATTCATTTGGCTGAGAATCCCACTTGACTTATCTGCCTCTTTGGGAGTCTAAACCCCATTAGATGAACTTGGCAAGTGTCCTTTCTACTACCCTCTTTCTATGTAGAGATCTCTGGAGAAGTGCCAGAGCTGTCAAAATGGGTGTAGTGCTCAGATTCTAATATAGGCAGTAACATACATGGAGACAATATGGAAAACTTACTGATGTGATGATACAAGACCTAATGGAGTCATTGAAGCCCATCCAGTGCTGGTAGTCAGGATATTCTCCCTTCCTCAGGCAGTGCTGATGGCCTACGTAGTTGGGACATTCATAGATCCAGCAGCCAGTTTCCACCTTGGCAGAGTTGCAGCAGTTGAGGTGGGCACGCAGGTCTGGCTGGTCTGTGGCGGCTTCACAGAGGCAGGCCTCAAAGTTTCTGTCCTCAAAGAAAGTGATCTGCAATAAAACAAAAGTAACCCCAGTCACACTGGAAAGTATTTGAAAGCTGGCTTTGTTTTGCCTAGATTGTACAAAACAATCCAAAGACTGCAGGGGTCCATAGGGGCGCTTTACCAGGCCCAAAGACTAGCAAAGCCCTTATGTCCATTTTCTATAGGGTGCACAGATAGTTTCTGGTGTTGTCATTTCTCTAGTTCTATGACTGACAGGTGGATGTCCCTTTGGGACTCTGGGAAGTGAGGGGCAACTTTCATCATGATTTCACGCTGGAAATAGCCTGTCAGCAGCTTCATGGCAAGCTTTTGGGAACATTTGGAGAAAGTGAAACCCGAATTGCTCATTGACTGAAAGCTCTGTGAATGACTTCTGTGTATCACACAATCATTCAACTTTGTGCCCGTCTCTTGTACCCGGTCCTGGGCTCCTAGAAATCTTCTGCAATGTAGAATACAGACGAAGGAAGGAATAGTTCTACATCTGAATTGTGCTGAAGCTTTCACCTGTCTTAATGATACAGGAACAAAACAAGACTGTTGTGTCTAACCCAAATTAATCATTGAGCCCTCTAGGTCCTGTTGGGCAGGTATATCTTAGCAGCAGTAAAATCGGGTTAGAGATACCTAAATTCAGTGGCTTTGTTTAGTGATATTTATTACATTTGTTTCTAATAGAGTACTTCACCCTTATTTTCCTGTACATCTTGGAAGACTAAGAATAAATAAACTTTAGGTCTCTTTCAGCAACTGACAAACTCAAAGGGAAACTAGCCAGACAGAAAAATAAAACCAGAAGATTTTTTTATGTGTAAATGTTTTAGTGTTTGAAAGCTTCCATAGGCTTTCTTTAGGAACCTTATGAGAGCTAGATAATAAAAAAAAACACTTGAAGTTTCCCCTCTGCTAATTTGTTGTTAGACCAACAAACTATGTTTGCAAACATACTTACCTACAAGGAGCTACCTATGCATGTGTTAGGTTGTTTGTCAGTGTTCCATTCACTCAGCTGTTCTTACCTTTGCCATTTTTGCCAGGGTTTAGCTATGAGACCTCAGCATGCAGGAGTCATCAGCAGTCCTTTATATAGAATGCAGACTGCTGCATCCACAGGAATAGGATAAAAGAGAATTTTTTTCTCAGTAAGAGAATGAATGTTTTTTCCCTTCCCTCTCTCCATTGTCATTCTCTAAACAAAAGGCAATAGCAGTAGTTTGTGGGGTACCAACTTTATTGTTACCATCAGTAAGCAGAGGATCAGTGAAGTGTAGGTCGAGCAATATTTCTGTTATTTTACCAATGGAACATGTGCAAGTGAATGTGCTGGAAATGCTACAGCAGAATTGTAACTTTATTTTTAATCTCTCTCTGTTCCCTGATTATATGAGACAAAGGTTTTTTTAAAGCATATGGATTCCCAGTGATGATACTGTAAAACAGTTTTCAGAGTATGCTAATAAAAACTGTCCTGATTTTCAAGAGCCTTCAGACCAGGTATTGCTGCCTGTTTCCTTTAGCAGTAAGAGTATGTGTATGAGAGAGAAAATGATGTAATAAAAAATGTGTGGTAATGGATGTTTACATCCATCCAGGCTTCACTGCTGAAATTCTATATTAATGTAATTCAGAGTTCATAGATAAAGAGACTAAAAGTTGGAGGATGGATACCAACTTGTTTAAGGCAGAGAAAAGCCTTTTTAAATCTGCACAGAGAAATGTTTCACTTGAGAGATGTACATGATTTTTGTGATTTTTGGAGCTCAGGTAGGAGTCATTGAGGCAAAATACAATAGCCTCTTAATTTCTTCAGCTGAAGAAGCTTTAATAGCAGTTGAACTTAAAAAAATGTTGTTTAGGAAGAACATTGTGGTAAGTTTTCAGTCTGATCTGATTAATCCCAAAGATGCTCAGGACTGTGTTCATTCTGGGCCCTCGTTTTATACGGTGTAGTGTCATTCTCAGTCAATCAATACATTACAGTGGTCTTTAGAAGTCTGGGCAATAGGCAGCCTCAAAGTCAGGGCTGTTTTGAATTTATTGGAAGGGCACGCTGAAGCTGATGTACTCTGGTGCTATTTAGGTAAAGTTATTCTGCTGCTGATCATCTTCGGATTCTAGCAGGAATTTTTTTTTCTCAGTTTGTCTCATTTGACTAATGTCAGGGAGGTAACGTTAGTAAAAGTTTTGTGCTACCAGTGCTAGATCAGGCCTTTTAAGTATTTTCCATTCAGTCGAGTAATTACAAGGCCTAAGTAGAAACCAATGTTAAAATATCAAGGAAATGTTATCTATTTGAAACAAACATAATCCAAGTCTGTTTTTCAAAGGAAAAAGATAAACAGCATAGTTTTGAGTTATTCTTCTGGAGTTTTAAATTTTTCTCTATAACTACTTCTTTTTTTTTTTTTTTTTTTCAGGGACCATTCCTTTCTCTCCTGCTTGCCTTCCTTTTCTCTCCTTCCACAACCACCTTTGAACTAACTTTCACAAAATCCTGTCATGTGCAGTGCCACATTTTCATATTTCCTGCTCATACTGCATGGAGCAATAGTGGATCTTTCTGTCTCACTGACTTCTTGTTGAACCAAAATGCTACGTGTTTGTGCTTTCTTGCATGTGTCTTTCACTATGAGTCTTGCACGGTCATTTCATGAAGCTACAAAACTTAAGGGGCAAATCTTTAGCTGGCCTGTTTTTACACAGCTCTAGTTGTGCTTCTAGTGGGTGTTGTAAATGGTATCACTCCTGTCAGCCAGGAAATTGTAGCCTTTAACACTGAGAGCAGACCGAGGGAAGAGTGTGAATTTAAGTCAAGCAGTTGCTTTCGAATACCTCCATGTTTTCTTTGGATCAAAAATAACTTCTTCCTGATGGTTAAAGCTAAACAAATTGAATTTAACTTACAAGAACAACTTCTATGTGCAGGCCTGTGCTTGCATTTCTCAAAGATCTTTGACAGGCTCGAAAGTGTTACTCTTATTTTTGTTCTTTCTGTGATCATGCTTGCTTTGTGGAGCCAGGTTGTCTTTTGGGTCCCGTATGGTCCTTCATAGTTTAATACAGTGGGCACTAGGCTTCGTGATGAAGTTTGGAGCTTGAGAGACCAGAGTAGGGACAGCGATATGTGAATTCCTTATTGTAGCTACAGCTACAATAGTAGAGCCGCCATCATGGGTCAGACCAGCGGTCCAGCTAGTCAAGTAACTTGGCAGCAACTGCGACCCTGAGTAGGCACTGAGGGAAGGGTAGGTATGAAGTAAATACATGTGATACTTCATTCAAACTTCAAGACCTCAAGTATTTTTAGCTCAAGAGGTTTCCTGAGCAGGAGGTTACTTCTCTTAATAACCCTCAATGGATTTGTCTTCCAAGTACTCATCCAGCTTCTCCCTGAATCTTGTAGACTTTCCCCTCCCAGGACCCTATGCCACAGATGGGCTGTGCACTGCAAGAAGGGCTGTGGGTTGATCTTAAACTCTGGAGCCAAAATATCTTGTTAGCGAAATGGTGTCCATGATCTGAGGAGTCTGGTTATTTACATCAGTTCCAGTTGCCCTTAACTAGCATGCTGTTATGACAGCTATTTTTACATGGAGGTTGACTAATTTTGCACCCCAGAAAAACTCAAGCATAGGGATAATCTGAAAATAGCAGTGAGTGTTTGTGTAGAGAAACATGCCCTGCATGCCAGCAACTGTAGTGCGTGCTACCAACCATAAAACAAGCTACAGAAACCTAGAAGGCTTGTTAGCGAAAACTTGGATGCTCTCTGTGAATTCCCAGTGCTCTCTCCTCTAGCGCCCTTGTTCTTAATATCTGCTTGAGATTCTCTGAGCATTTGCAAACAGAAGCAAGTAAAATCTCTAAGTGCTCTGTGAAAACTAGGAATTGCCACCATTCCTGTCTCAGGTGGAGAGATTTTGAGAGGTTTAGCCACTCCCAGACTCTAGGATGCAGCAGAGTCAAGAATCCAGGCATCCTAACTATCACTCTGATCACTCAATAGTACATTTCTGTTCATTCTTGCCTTTGGCCAAAGGAATGCCAGCATGTAACTTACACATCACTACATAGCCATATTTCTCAATTGCACTAATTGAACTAGATACTTTGTTGGAGTATGTAGGCATATGTTAATTGCTGTATGGAGAGCTGGTCTGTTTTTTCTTTATTTTATTCTTGCTGAAGGCAAATTAAATATTTTGGTTCCCTGTTCTAAGCAGACAAGTAGATACTGTGCTTGAACTGCTGTGTTACTTTGCAAACCTGGCTTAGCAGGCTAACCTAGGCGTGCTAACACACATATTGCTTACATTGTGTGGTTCCTATAAATGCACAATATTAGGCATTTGTGAACAAGAGGAAACATGCTTTTTCACACCTCTGCCTTGAGAGCTGAATTGTTCATGCTCCATTTCTCTCTGGCTGAAGCATGGTGTTCTTATGTACACCAGACATTTGCAGCAGCTGAACAGGCTACTTTGTGCAGTAAAGGACAGGCAGGAGGGCAGACATAGTGTCCCATGTACAACAGAAAGGATGAGAAGGGCAAAGAACAGTTCTATTTTCCTCTCCAGTGTTGTCAGGGAAAGGCTGGTGAGGATCACTAACAGGCTATTACTGATGGGTCATGTGAGCGTGAAATAATGGCTAAATGAGGTCTCTGACATTAGCAAGTGGAGATGTGAGTTTTAAGCAGTCTACCTCACTGTTGTTTGGTTTTATTCAAGGACGCCATTATCAGAATGTTTACTAGGCAAAACAAAATCAAAGCCTACCATTTAAAGCCCAGATGAAATTATTTAAAGTTAAACATATACTAGATGAAGTTGCAGAGTGTCCTAGTAGTTCTGTGCTCTCTCTACTGCTTTATCTTTCCAAAAGTGTCCAGTACCTTGCTGAAGAGTAGTAGTATATTTGCCTAACTATGCATGGAAAAAAAAATATCTAGACTCCACTACCTAAATAAGAAGAGGTATGTTAAGATGTGAGAACCCTTAACTGTGTTTTGTTATATTTTATTATGGCTCTCATTCATTATTGCACAGAGTGCCTGCTGGCACAGGATTCAGAGATGATTAGTAGGCATATACATAATTACCTGAAAGATAATTAATGCTGCAATAGAATTTTTCCAGCACAACAAGATGATGTCCTGTTTCTAATCCACACTGGTCTGCTTATTAATTTTTTTTGCATGCAGAATAGCCTGGCAACTAAGGGATTTGGCTCAATCTCCTGCTGCAGCAGATCAGTACAGCTCTGAAGTTAGTAGGCGCAGGGCGATTGATACCAGGTAAACATTTAGTTCATGAAGTACAGGTTCACTAAAACATGCTATATAAAGGTGGTGTGATTCAAAGATGTGGAAAAATTCTTTCTGGAGGAATAAGCTGAGATAAGACTGGAAAGCTTTGCTGGACTGGGTGTAGCATGGAGCAGCTTGTTTGCATGAAGAATTTGATGCCAAATACAGTGTTCAGCTTGTTCTAAGTTCCTCTGCATCTTTCTGTCCTTTTCCTCCTCAGTCAGTACTTCACTGGATATAACTATTAATGGGACTTACTTTTCTGTTCCACTGTACATGATAATTTAAGTAACTGTTAAATGTCCAACTGCATATTGTTAACCCTGGTAAGTATAAAGCTGGAATCTCTTCTTAGATCAAAACTTGTGAAACTGGGGAAAACTTGGATGAAAGAATCAGACCTTCCCATTAATAGCTATATCCAGTGAAGTAATAACTAAGGAGCTCTATACTATCCACAGCTAGATAATTGTGAATATTTTTTTGAAGTATTCCCTCTCTCCCCCTAAAATGTGAGAGAAATCGGATTTCCCTCTGGACTGCGCAACTTTAATTTGTTTGTAGTACTGAAGGAAGATTCATTTGAACAAGGATTTTGGAACGCATTCACTGTTTATTTAGTGTGGGAGTAATAACTCAGTGCAAGTCAGTCAGCCTCTGCAAAGAGACAATTTTGGCATTTACTGCACCCCAGTCAAGAACTCTTCTGTATTCCCTGGGTTTCAGTAAATACTGTCGGCCCCTGAAGCTGGGCATTTCATACAAGATCCAAGAGCCACCTAAAACATTGAGGGAGCAGATCTCAGGGAGATGGATGTAGCCTGGGACTGATGGGCAATCGTCAGTGAACCCCAACATTTGGCCTTGGAGCTCCTTTTTCATAGAGCTGAATCTTGTGGGAAAGAGAATTCTGCAGTCACAAACACAGCAAAAATGTAGGAAAGACAGAAATTTAACTGATTCTGACATTACTGAACAAGAGAGATGTACAGAAAAAGGCAACTTTCCCAGCTACTATGTGCGTTTCTGAGAAATTGTGTTCTAATCTGGAGATAGGATTGTGAAGAGACTCACTGTTTTGAAGCTAATAGAGGAGGTTTACTTCTTACCCACATGGCGTAGCTCAGGAGTGCCAGCAAATGGGTATGATCACATGTGTGGTAGGAAGTAAATGGAGGATTCTTTATGATTTGAAGAAATGGGATTTATAAGGACTCCATATTGTGACAATAGAAGAAAATGTATTCATGTGATTTTGAGATGATCTGTGGCACTGACTCGTGACCAAGCACGAATAATGTGGCCTTTTCAGAATTATGCTACTAAAAGACATTTACCACATTACTCCATATGCTCCCATTATACACTCGTGCACAGGCAATTGCCATGTGGCAAACTGTTGAGCTATGTGAAGCACGGGCATGTGGAGCGTTCCTGCTGCTAAGGCTCACACTGTATAGTATATCTCGCTAATAAGAGAAGTACTTTAGCAAGTATTAATTCTTTGCCTGATTTTAACCCACACAGCCTTTATGTTAGGAAAACCGTACCAATTACAAATCTGATTTAACATGTTCTTGTGTTTTTGAATCATAACATAGTATGGTCATATGCAGGTTGCATACATGAGCCCACAGCAGAACTTTATATCAAATGGCCCTGCTAGCCCTTCTCTGGGTAATGTAAAAACATTCTCTACCTAGAAGTAGTCACTCAGCTTTCTTTTAGCATCAACAAGTTATGAACAGGCCCTGGAAATAGCACTGATATTAAACAGATTATTTCCTTAATCTCTAGTGAAACTTCGCATTGCCTTACTGAACTCTTGAGTTACTTGAAGAGACTGTATAATTATATTCTTAAAGGATAAACTATACCCAATTTCTTAAACTGTGATACACTTCCAAGCAGTACCCACTTATAGGATTACAGGGCAAGACCTGATGGAGTCGCAGAGACTGAACCACTTCTGGAAGTCAGAATAGTCTCCCCTTTTTAAAAAGTACTGGTGTCCTGAGTAACTGGGCTTCTCAGAAACCATCCAGCTGCCTTTTTCCACCTGGATGGAATTGCATTGTTTCACATAGGACTGCAGGTCAAGGTGGTCACTGCTACATTCATAGCAGTGGCCCCAGAAGCTCTTGTCTTCATAAAAAAAATGATCTGCAGTATAAATGTTTGCAAAGACTCATAGTCTATCCCAGTGTCTGTGTCAGAGCAGGATACTGGCATACTGGGGCTTCCACTTACCTTTACCATGTTTGGCAGTCGCTGAGGTGAAAGCCGAGAGCTGTGAGCAAACACTGTGGTTGCTTTTATATACCATAGTCCTAATGCTGTGCATCTGCAAAAAGTAACACAAAAGGGTCCATTCTAAGCCTTGGGGAGAGCTCATGTTTTGTCTTTATTGTAGTTATGGCATTTATTGCATTTACCATGTGGCACTCTTGTTTTTCTGGGTTTTGGGCTGCATTTGCTGATGCTAAGTGCAAGTGAATTATTGTGTAACTGTGGGGTGGACTACACTTTCAGCTGGTATCAACTGTTTCATGTGGTGCACCTGACCCAATGGGGGATTTGTGTATAAGAATGGTTCCTTACAGAACCTCCTTTGCCTGAAAGCTATCGGACTCAGTGGACTTGAGCAGTTTCTGGTGTAAGTCTGTTCCTCTCCTTCCCCGCTCTGTGTCAATTACCTCTTGCCTAAGCTTGTTGCATGGTAATCTTTCATTTTGTGAGAGCAGAAGAACTTTGCTTTAATTTCAATCCTTTGTCATCCACTTTATCCTAGAAACAGGAAAAGTCTCCATCTCATGTGGTGGTGTTAGCTTTTGCCTACTAATCCCTTCTATTGTGTACAGATGCGTTAGGAGGAAATAGTGATTAAAAGTTTCAGTCCCTTCATGGTGTGTGGTTAAGTGCTGCATCCCTGAAGACTAAAAAGATTGAAATCAAATGGTTCTTCTTAGATGTTTATCAGTGTATCTGAATTACTGGCTAATGTTGTAAATCAGTTTGGGTCAGTTGGTTCAATTTTTTCCCTTTGAAAGTCTGTTTGAAAAATTCAAAGGGAGCAGGCTCAGGCTGCATTAAACTCAAGTTGCTCTCTATCTGGAACCAGGAAGGATTTTTGTTTAATGCTAAAGCAGAGTGTTTTAACACTAAAGCACAGCTAGTAGGTTACAGAAAACCGTATTCCTCCATTTTGGAACTTTTCTTCTGTCATTTTTTTCTTCTTTGGTGCAGGGCTGAAACAAACCTTGACTTGTTCTATTCTGATTATCATTTTCTTGCACCTAAATCTTAGACTCTTAAAAGCAAACTTCTTCATGAAATATGCAAAGTTGGTTATACAATTGTCTTATATCACCAGTATGTGAGGCTCCAGATCAAAAGAAACTACTGCACTCCAGAAACAGATTTATAATCTTATGTATTTAGGGAAACTTATTCAAGCATGTAAAGATCTTGTCAACATGATTCGTCAGTTAACTTGGCATGCAGATGAACACCTTTGTAGATCTAATTTATTTAAAAGGGTTCTATTTGCAACTACATAGTCTCCACCTTCAGTGGAACAAATGACCGTTTGTGGCTGTAAGCAGGGAGAGCAGGGCAAAGTTTGGGAGATTTAGTGGAGTGCAACTTTGCTTATGAGGTTTCAGGCCAAAGAAAAGGACTTGCAGTGCTGTAGCAAGAGAAGAAAGAGAAAGACAAGAGTGTCTTCTGGGGAAACAGATAGGGGGAATATGGAACCTCCACCTTCACTTCCTTCCACCACAAACCACTCCACTGATGTTGTTTTTGACTGTATCCTTATTAAATGACAGGGGCTAATGTGCACTCACCATTTCCAAACAGGTTAGATATACCCTCCTGTTCTCTTTAGTATATTCAGCCCTATTCTTCCAAGCTTTCTGGGTTACCTCAGACCACCTGCCTTCATCCGGTTGGATTTCCTTGTCATGATGTTTGCTTGACTGTTGTACTTGACTTGATGTATTGTTGCTATTACTGTAAGTACACTGTTCAGGGCTTGCTTTTTTCTGCTGGCTGCATGGGTTGCTGACCCGGACTCAGTGGAACTGCTAACAGGCAGTGTGAGCATGCAAGAAATACTTAATACAGAAAGTTAGTGCAAAGTTGTCACAGTGCTTTAATGTCACATCTGACTCTATTTCAAAGTGTAATCCCTTGTGTATAGAATCATAGAATCATTTAGGTTGGAAAAGATGCTTAAGATCAAGTCCAACTGTATGGCAAACTGGTGGGTAGATCTTTGGGATGATGAATAACGTAGAGAAACAGTTACTGCTGCATGGATTGCACATGAGTTCTTTGAACAAGGAATGTTAATGCAAGTCCCCATGAAAGGCCGTAAAGTCTAGCCCTGGATGTCTTTGGCGACCACATCCCACACTTGCTTCACATAAATGGACTATGTGTTTAGCACTGGCAGTGGGAATACCTGTGTGCAATTACCTGGCAAATCACTTCCATAACAGCACCTGACCTGGTGACAGTCTGAGC
This sequence comes from Haliaeetus leucocephalus, assembly GCF_000737465.1. Classification (NCBI taxonomy): domain Eukaryota; kingdom Metazoa; phylum Chordata; class Aves; order Accipitriformes; family Accipitridae; genus Haliaeetus; species Haliaeetus leucocephalus. Next base: position 7,369,285 of record NW_010972437.1, read on the forward strand.
AGAATTTGGCAGTTTGTGTTCTCTCTGACTCTGCTTTGCTGCAAACAAACTCCTTTTTGGAGCCAGTGTGGGCTAGTTCCTGTTTTGAGCACCTTTAACCATTCTTAGATACAGAAAATGCAGCAGAGATGCTTGGTCTTTCAACCATGACTCCCCTCATGGAGTCAGCATCCTTTACATTGTTTTAGAGAGATTGAGTAAAACTGAATTTCTCATTGCTTTGCTTCTGGTATTTGCTCTTGTTGCTGGCTGCCTCTTGAAGATATATAGCCCTATGCACTTAATACATTAGATTCTGTCCTGACAAAATTGATTTTTTTCAGAACAGATTGGTTATATTTTTGTCCTACAGAAAAAACAGCCTCTTACAAAAAATGGGTATTTTGCCATTCCAAGGTGGATGCTAGATGTTTCCACCTGACATTTGACTAGGAAAAAGCTCTTCACCAAAATGAGTGAGAATTTTCAGAATAGCTAGAGAATCAGTAGTGACATGTCTGAAGTCGGGATTACTGTAGCAGAAATGAGGGGGAAATCGGGGCTTGCTTGCATGGGCAGTGCTCTAGCAACTGGCTATGGTCTAAAGACTTTGACTCTCAAGATCGTGTGGGGCAATTTAAGAAGTTAGCACCTCTGGTCCTGCAGGCAGTATGTTTGTGTCTCAGCTGCTGTGTTGTTCAAAGCCAAAAGAGTTAGCTGAAACAATCTGATTTCAGTGTCATAAACTGGGCTGTGAATTGCAGTATCAAGTTGCCACCATGAATTCTGCTACTGGAGTCAGTCTCTGGGGTGCAACGGGCAGCTCTTAAATTGCCAAAGGGAAAGTGGATGATGTCCTGTTCAGTTCCCCACTTGCTTCATAAGGCCTCAGTACCATGATTTCAGGCACTTAGAACAGACCCAGAATGGTCTCTTGCCTTTCCCACAGTGGATACGATTGCAGTGCAGTGGTAGGCACCAACTGTATGCATGTGACAACTGGTGCTAAGTCTGCATGTATGATCAGAGGTCTCTTCTGGGTCCTGTAGAACAAAATTTGTGTATCTCCTCTGAGCTCTGAACTATGTCCATTGCTTTTTGCATAGCTGAGAAGAGGATTTGAAGTTGTCCTGGCTAATTGGTCTGGTCACAGCAAAACCTTTTTTTTATTCAGGAGACAATATAGCTCAGGAAAGGAGGAAATTTCAGTCAAGGTGGCAGAAGGCTATCATTCACAAATCCCACTGTGCACACATCTACAAGCACCTTTCAGCTCCTTGATTTTGACTGTCTGAAAATGTGAACATATGAATGGCAAATCATGATCTGCTGGCCTTGATTTTTGTGTGCAGATAGTCGGACACCAGCCAGCCAACAGGGGAGGGAGTAGTGAAGGGGCAGGTACCTGCACTCTGAAAATGAAATACTGGTTTTATGCTTGTTAGCATAGCAAGTTTTCTGTTGCTTACTTCTCTTAACTCCACCAGCCTTATCTGTAAAAACCAGGAAGCATTAGCCAATGAAAAGTGAAGAACATGGCACTACTCTAATAGCAAAGGCAGCACTGGAATAACATGGCTAATCACCTATTTGTTAAAGTCTTATTGTTTATTTTATTGCAGGTCAGTGAACAAAAATCAGTCATGAGATGTTAATCTCTCTCTAGCTGTTTAATCTTAACCACCCTCTCGCCATTGTTCTCTTACTCACGTGCTCAGCAGCAATATCCCCTCCTCCCCTCTTGTAATGACCTCATTTCAAAGTACAATTTATCTCTACTTTGGCTTTCAAGGGGTCAGCCTGATGCTGTTTGAGTTGGAATGAAATTTGCTCCAGTCCTAGCACTGGCTGCTCCTTACTGCTCTACTGAATTTGTTTGCAAGAACAGAAACCTCTGTTTAGAAGCTGATGGATGCTCTGAGCTCCAGGAATGAGCCTGTGCTGAATGTGACAGGTCAGACCTGTCCCAGCAGTGAACAGAGGCCATGGAGGAGAGGTAGGAACTGCTAAATGGGATTGGATAGTGTATTCCAGTAATCCCACTTCCTGCAGAGTGAACAAACCAGGCCAAAACAGCTGGTGCTACAGAAATGCATGGCTAAAGAGTTCCTTTGTAAGGGAGGGTGATGTTGCTGTTTATCTTGAGTCCCCTCTAGCCTTCTAATCTGACTCCCTGGGCCTTGAATTTTGGCTCACATGCTTGAAACGAAAGTGGGGGGGATGCATGGTATGGCCAAGAAGCCCCATCAATATCAGCACAAAGACTCACCAGTTAATCTGTAATTTCTGAATGTACCAAGCTGTGGTTACGTCTTTCCCCATGGAGAGCTCAGAAGTGAAAGGACAGGTGTTTACAGCAAAAACATTCTTTTTTAGACCAATTTTAATAGGAAATTTGTGATATGTTAAAAAACCAAAAAAACTGTGAACCTGCTGAGCTGAAAGCAAGCTTTGAGTCCATGAGGACTTCTAAAAGACCCTTTGAATCTGTGATTAAGTTTAACCGTTCCCAGGCTTTCTTGTGTAGTGCTGTCTTTTGGCATCTCCATAAATGGGCTCAGTGACTGAGAATCGGTGGGCAGAAGAAGAAAAACAGTTTTGCTTCACAAGTGTTTATTGGTTTTTCCTTTAGCAGATATTTTGCATTAGAGTACAGGACCATCTCCAAGGCATGGGTTAATGCAGCTGTACAATATGTGACCACACTTTGGATGGATGTCTATCCTTTGGCTAGAAGTAGCTGGGAATCTTAATTTCTATCATTTTTATATGTAAAGAGCTCGATGGAGTCTCTCTACCCTGCAGTTAGTGTTAAATACACCTCTTAGCAGCAAACACATCTACTACCCCACTGAGCCCTGAAACTTCTATGAAATTAAGTAGAAGAAGTCCTATAGAACAGCCCATACTGCATGCCCAGGCTTCCAGCCAGAGGAAGAGAGGGATGTGGAAGGAGAACCATGTGCACCCAACTCTTTTCCCAAGGTAGAGTTTGTACAAGCATGAGGATTGTGACAGCCCCTCTGAGAAATGGGGAGTGTTCTTGGGCAGCACAGCATGGACATAACAGAGGCAAACCATTAGAGACCTACAAATGGGGAATGGAAGACAGGCTTCAGTGCTATACTGGCACTGCAGGAAGAGGCTTTTTCTTCAGCTGAGTCCTTTAAGGAAAAAAGAAAGCAGGATGGTTACAGGGGAGAGCTGAAGAAAATGGGATCATCCTGAAAGGCAAACTCCTCATGTCACATGCAGGGAAGCTCATTCCTGCCCCACTCTGGATCACGTGTGGGAATTGCACAGCACTGTGGACAAAGGGAAGTGTGTAATCCCTGTCTCTGAAGTGCTGCATCCTCTCTTTGGCTATGTAAAAGTAGCATGGTGGGTTGAGAAGCAGTAGGGACGCAATGGGAAAATGTAAGCTCCCAACACACTGGCAGGGAAGCAGGAGAGCTGTGGCTAAGGGAAGAGGAGGGAATGTCAGGGTCTTGGCTACAAGATATGAGGGGTGGAGAGAAAGGAATGACTGCTAAGATTTAAAAACAACAACAAAAACAACAAAAAAACCCAAAACACAAGTCGCAAATGTATTACCAAAGCTAAGGTAGAAGACGTCAGTTAGCTCACCTACAGCTAAGTGAGGTACATGAAGTCTGGGTCTTTGTTATGTCTTTGCTTCTTTTGCATTCCTTGCTTTTGACTCTGTTCCAGGCTTCTCTGGAGCGCTTTCTTGTTTTGCTTCTGTGGCTCCCTGCAGGATGCAAATGTTAATAAGCACAAGCACAGCATGCAGGGCTGAATCCATCAGGAGAGATGGGGAGTGCATGGCAGAGCAGCTTCCCTCCTGCTGTGTGACATGTGATGCACATTGAACTCAGGGCTGTGGGGGAGCCCCTTTACTCGGTCAAATCCAGCCCTGCTGCTGGAATGTTTTCTTAGCTCTCCTGCTCAGTGGAGCTGCAGCAAACAATAGGCTTTAGCAAATCATGGACAAATAGAAAGGCAGAACCTAATTCATGTACATGCTAGGCTAATCTGACATTACTGGGCTCTTTATGGAGTCAGGTTTTTGTTAATTTTTTTCAAAAATAGTCTTCAACTAGTTTTTTTTAACCTAAAAGTGATAGCAGTGAATGTGTTTTGCAGGGATACTTACCAGAAGAGTGCCTTCCGTGTGCATGTTGAGTATTACTGGAGTTGACTTTCCAGCTCATGAGTGACACCTCCTGCCAAGGTGTGATACAGTTGCCATAAAGGTACAATTTAGGATTGACACTATGTTATAGATTAGTGCTACTATGAAACATCTCATGCTAAAGAGTGCTGAGAAGGGCAGACAAGAAAGGCTTTGCGTGCTCTGATGGCTAGAAGTGCTGCTCCAGCTTTGACATTCAGTGGTAGTGTTGCAAAAACAGTTTTACTGGCTTGTGTGAATTCTTCAGACCTACTTTGTCAACCTGTTGCTTCCGTCTAGTCAGTGAGTCCAGTTGCTTGCTGTCCTTTTTAGCTCTACTTGCTGAACGTGGGTTGGTCTTTTGATATGCTGCTGCTGTCGGGTACTTGATGCCTTGAGAGGGAGAAAGAGTCTCGCATCATCTTGAGTTTACAGAGTGGCCCCAGGCTGGTTTACAGACCTACTGCATGGGATCAGTTGCAATACATGGTTGGAGGTAAGGGGTCCCAGCTTCAAATTCTTTAATGCTCCTGAAGTTACTTTCATTTTTGCTCCACTTGGAGAAGAAGCAGGGAAGGGGGCAGGGGGTGGCTCTTTCACTGGCCAGTAGCATAAGTGACCTTTGCAAAAGTCCTGCTATTAGTCCAAGCTTAAGAACAAACAACTGATTGTCAGACATGAAGGCTGATTCTACTAGAAACGTGTAATCTTATTGTTTACCTCACCTTGAGGAAAATGCTCCTTTTGCAATTTTCATGAACTTCAGGCACCTGAGCTAGACACTATTTCTAGGCTACAATGAGGAAATGCCTGTACCCACTCCCCCCATGCCCCCACAAGAGAATAGGCACAGACCAAGGTTTACACTATCCTTTGCACGTGCAGCTGTTGGAGCTCAGCAGCCTGTAACTTGGTGGCTCTGCTGGGACAGGTGCTGCTGCCCCATGTCCTTGCACCCTGGCGTTGTGGGAGTTGGGCTGAAATGTGCTCACCTTGCTTCCAGGCATACTCTGCAGCTTTAGGGGCAGTCAGCATGGCAAATGGATGCAGGGAGAGCTTGAAAGGTTGAATCCAGTGGTCCTGGAAGGACAACAATTCATAGATTAGTATGTCTGCAGAAACTATGTGCTAAGCCAAATGGGCATATGCTTTTGTGGTCAGTGGAAAGTAAGAAAACTGCTTCAGTTTCTGCTTCAGAACTGATGGATAAATTAGCACAGCTTTGCTGGCAGTTTTTGTCCTGGCTGCTTGGTGCACCCTGCTTCTTGAAGTGCCCATCCCCTGCCCAGACATTTCAGTTGTCCACACAGTAGCTGAACTGCTGCATTTTATAGACCCGTATGTACTGGTGCAGCCTGGGGATTGTGGTCTGCCATAATATTCTGGTGGGCAGGATATCAGCTGTTCACATGACAGCTCCTGAAATGGTGGACAATGGGGTAGGAAACTCTGAGAAGCAGCAGGCAGTTGGGATAGCAACCATTATATCCATCTCAGGCTAGGATGTCCCTTCTCATGAATCAGAAATCTTCTGGACCCTAATTTCCCACTAGGATGTGACTTAGTCTTCCTAAGTATCTACATATCTTGGTAAAGCTAGTGCTTGATTTTCAAGGAGATCTAAGCCAAGACTTCAAAAGTGATGGAGGATAACAGGAATCTCCACTTTACTTTGATGGGAAAGGGTGGGGGGAGAAGATAACCAAACCTGAGATCCACAGAAATTGAATTTTGAGGTGGGCTGGGTTCCAGCTCTTTGAGTTGAGGACTCTTAAGGAGGCACAAGCTGTGCTCCAAGAGTTACTGTTAATGAAAACAGTAGATTTAACCTCTTAAACTAATTAGGGCTTTGCAAAATAAATTACCCTTAGTTTCCAAATTCAGCAAAGCATTTCCGTTCCTTTCTTATAGAGTGGGAATAATCTTAAATCCATGATTAAAATTAAGCAGCGTTGTTGGCTTAAATAGAAACTGGATATCCTGATAACAATGGCTTATCTTTCTCTTCAGAAAATTTTGTAACTTTGCTACCTCATGACCGTCAAGGAAGTATCCCTGAGTCCACTAGGGGCAGGATCTAGGCAAATGCACAGTAACATGAGATGAACAGAAAGACTGTTTCTGTTCTTTCTTTGTCTCTGCTTGCATAATATCAGAACATAAATCAAAGCTAAAACAACACTAACACCCTCCCCCACCCCCAGGAAAAAAAAAAAAAAAAACAACAAACCACCACGGATAACAGCATGAGTAGCTGGAAACCTTCCAAGAAAACATCACTCCTCTGCAGTGTATGGTGTGCACTCAAAATGGAGATTTCTAAAAATATCCTGGGTTGGAAATTCCTAGACAAAAGGATTCCTGCCCATAAGAAGCATGACAGTAAACACATACAGCGTAATGTTCACAGCAACAGGAGGGAGAGCTGATCCACCCACTTATCCCAGGAGCAGAGGGGAAGATCCCTCCTTCAAACTAACATGTTTTGAAATGCCCCTACATGGCATCTAGTGACATTTCTAGTTCTTGACATGGGAAAATTAAACTAAGAAAGGTTATGGCCAAGGCTGTTCTGATGCACCTGTGAGCTGGAGTGAGCTCTAGTCCTTTCTGGACACCAGGTGGTAGTCCATCATTAATATTACAGCTAAGCATGGCAGGTTAAAAAACACCAAAAGGTGCACCAGAAACACTGTGAATAACATGTGGACCAACTATTATAGTCTGATTACAGTTCCACAGCAACTTTTAATGGTTGCTTGGGAAATGTCAAGAAAGTCTGTGTTACTGAAGATAAAATTTATATATTCCAGCACAAATGCTCTTTCATTAAATAGCTGGGCCATACAGAATACTTTCTTGTGACTCAAGTCATGAATTAAAGATTATAATACTTCCTCTATGTTTTTAAAGGGCAATTACACTTAAATGGCTAAAGATATGCTGCTAGAGAAACTTGCTCTGAACACAGGCAAGGCCCTTGTGAAGCAGGCTATATCTCCATGGATGCTGCATAGCCTCCTTCCCCACTCCACATTAGTAATAATTAGAGCACACTGGTGGGAATGGTCTTCTGTAAAGCACTATGCCAAAGGCCCAAAAGCTGGGTTACATCTTAGTGTGGCTGTGAATAGTTGGACTGCCCTTTTCTTGCCTAAGGTAGAGGAGGAGGTGAATAGTTCAGCTTTTTGCTCTGTTCAAAGAGAGAAGGCTGGAGCTAGTTTGCTATTACTAATGGGGCAAAAGGGGCAAACTTGAGTTTAAAATGTAACATTTTTTAAAAGGCACAGATATTATAGGATCCAAATGCATTATGCCTTTATGCAGCAGGAGATTCCTTCCACTTTATTGCTCATAGCACACCAGTCTAGACAGTAGGCTGGTGGGAGAAGGGGGCAATAGCTTACTATCGCTATAGCCAAAGCTAGGAGTCACTGGTACCACTGAACTGGTACCTCTTCTTTGGTGGACTCTCTCAGACCTAACGGGCAGAACACTTCAAAAAGTGTGGAGTGGAATCTGCAAGGTGTGTGATGCTAGCAATGATGAAAGCCTTTTAAGTATGCTTGGGAATGGGACCACATTAAGACTGGGACTAAGTATTGGTATTAGTTTCAAGGCAGGATAGGATTCAAGAGTTTTAACTGGTGAAATCTCTACAGGGCCAAGATGAGATCTGATCAGTAAAGCTGGAGTATCTATCTCCTTTTTGTCTACTGAAGGCTTTTTTTTTTTTTTTAATCCATCTGGTTGCTCAGTTATGTTTGCCTGCTATATCCAGTTTTGCATGGACCATATACAGTTTCTTTTTCTGGTAGCCTGGGGATAATTTTCAGCAGAGGTCCAACAGAGGAACAGCACAACAGAGCCAAAAAAGCTGCTTCTGCACTTTAAAGAACAAAACCATCTCCCTGAAGGTCAGCTACTGAAGACAAAGAGCTTTTATATGTCTGCTTTCCCTGCACCAGTGCTTTGTTTGCTTGGGTTGGCAAAGTCCCACGCCAGTGTGCAGGCCAGAAAGGAACCATGAAGTCTGTGGTCAGCCAGGCATTTAAGCCAGAAAGAGGCATGCCAACAAAATGCCTTCATAAACCTCTTAACCCAGGAGCACATCATTCAAGTATTCTAGCATGCAATGGGTGGCTTTTTAGACTAAAAAGATGGAGCAGGGATTTTAGAAGTAACCCTTATGCTGCTAGAGGTTTCTGATCCCAGTGGTGGTATAATGAGGGAAGCATCAAGAGGTCAAACTCTAGAGGTTAAATATAGTAAGCACCTTTCCTCCCCTGCCTAGTCTCAACTTCCCTTGTTTTTTCATGGTTACATTCAGTCTGTCCCAATTCCTTCTGTGAGGTGATGGGTGGCAAAGGAGTTTGGGCTCATGTGCGAATGGTTTCTGTCTGGTGTTTCTCTGTACTTCTCACTTTTCCTCTGTGCTTTTGTCCCTGCAGGCCATGGCATGGAGGGAATGTCTCCTTCCAAGACCATGTCTCTCTTAATAGTCACTGTGTACGGCTCCTTACAAGTGTCCTCATGTCTCCTTCCCTAGTAGCTGCTGTTCTTTCTTAAATATGTTTGAGTAGCAGTGCCATGTGCTCCTCTGGCTGAAGTTTTGGCTCATGCCTGGCTGCTTACACAGGTTTCTGAGCTGACTGGCACAGGACAGTTCATGGTCTCCTCCCATATATGTCACCACTGCAGCCCTTGCTGCCTAAACACTGCCATTTATGCCTAACACAGCACTGATGTGTGAAACTGCATGAAAGCAGTAAACCCTGCAATTTATGCCTGTCGCGTCCCAAAGTTGGAGCGACTCAGGTTCATGGATTTCCTTTGTCAGAATTAAGGTGAAACGACACCAGGGGAGTTCAAACAACAATCAACATTTATTCAACCTAGCTAACTTTGTCCAAGTACACATGAACTTGTTAATATGAACCTTGCAACATGTCATTAAGCCGCTGTTTGAGAAGAGGAGGAAAGTACAGAAAGAATGAAATGGAAAAAGGAACATGAAATGTATCAGAAGGAGAGCCCTCCCGTTGAGTCACGAGGTTCAGAGCAGACCCCCTTGCTTTCTGGACTCCTTCTCAAAGAGGAGCTCAGGGGCGGCTAGGTCCACTCCTAGTCTCAGACTTGGTCAATGGTTTATGTTTCAAAGGATGAGGTGTAGGGACTGTGGAAAAGAGAGAAGGAAAAGAGAGAGAGAGAGAGAGAAAAAAGAAAGAGAGAAGAGAAGGGTTTCACCAGTCCTGGGTCCAGCGTTGGTCCAGCCAGCGTAGAGATCCAGTTCCGGAGGGCGCGCGCTGAGGATTCGTTCTATCTCAGCATGCGCAGTTCCCACACCTGGGGTTCACTGGAATCGGTAGCTTTGGGGGGGGGGTGTTCATTGTGGAGTTGCTTCTCTTTTCCTGCTGGTATGACCACTTAAGATAGAAGCACAGTCCCAACTTCCATGGGGCCTTCTTCCTCCAGGAAGGCATAAATTGTGTTCCTTCTCCTGGTCACTCAAGATAAGGAATTGGGGCCTTGGAGAAGTGCGTTCCCACCCTCCGTGGGGCCCTCTCCTCTGTCCACATTGTCCTGTTCACAAAACTCCAGCATTTTTACAGAGGCCGTTTTGTCCACCAAAGCTCTTTTAGCGGATGTTTGAGACATTTGAATTTGTCAGACCGTCACAATGCCCAATGTAAATAGAAAGGTATTTGAACTAGAGATGCAGAAGTTGTCCTAACATCTAAAACTGCTCAGGTCTTACAAGGTCCCTAAGACCTGATAGATCATTCCACACGAAGGTTTCATTCCCAAAAAGCAGGGATGTGACTTGTCTGGAAGGTATTAAACAGTATTGGATTCCTTTGTTTACGTAAATACACTCTTAGAAATCTCAGGTGAAGGGAAGCAGGAGGCACACACTCTGCTGTCTGTCTTGAGAGCTGACTAGACCCAAACAACTCTGGTATATGGGCTGACAGCAGGCTGTGTTATCAGAGCACGATGCCCAAGGAAACATAGCCTCCTTCTTTCTGGAGGCTTTTAAACTGCAAATAATGACCGAGACTGTGCCACAGATTGATTAGGACAGAGATTAAATGACTTGCCCAAAGTCAGATAGTCTAATCAAATCTGCAAGTCAAGGTAATGTTACCTCTTCTCTCTGCAATAATTGAACTGTAAAACCTTGTGCAAGTTTTCTGCTACTATTATATGATTTGGCACAAGGGTACTTCCAGACTCTAGAACATCTTTTCCCTGCAGGTGCACAGGTAACACACATGACCCTGCAGTCACAGAGTTGCTGCTTTGTTCTGTTTAATCTGTATGTCCACCTTCCATAGGAGTGCACTGCACTGCAAGTAAAAATTGGCTTAGCACTGTCTTCTTATTCAACTCTTTTTCACACTGCAGTAAAGGGAGAATTTAAGGCTCTCTGACAGGTGCCATTTCTGATCCTTTACTGGGATCCAGGAAGGATTCCTAGGATGTAGATACTGAATCTCCTTGAACAGTGTCATGTAATGCCTATGCAAGTGTCAGAGTGTCCTTCTGAGAGTTGGCTTCTGTAAACATAGCACTGATTGAACCTGTCTAAACACGATCCCAGATTAAGACCTGCAGTGTTGGCACACTCTGCTAAGCAGCATACAATAGCTTACAAAAAACCCCATGGAGGTATGGCAGGAAGTCTCTGTCTTGCAGGGTTGAAGGTCTTTAGCCAAATTTCACATCTTTGGTTCCTCTGATGAATGCCTTATCTCAGACCTACAGCATACTTCCTTAGCTGGAAGATTTATCAGTTTACAGGGGAATAAGAATGAGTCAAGGAGACCACGAAGGATCTGCAGAGTCCATACAAAAGAGGAGGGCAGGAAAACTGTAGCAAAGAGGTGGACTATGCAGGGAGAGTTTTACTGGCTTATACAACTGCCTACAGGGTATACTTGCCAGCAAAGCAACTTTAGCTCCTCAGTGAGGCCAAGCAGTGCAAGGCAGCACTAGAGGCCAGGAGCTAGCAAACGTTAGGTATTGTCCCCTGATGATTTCTGGTTTGCAACCTGAGTGGACTGGGCACAGATAAAGTACATCTTTGGCAGCCAGATGACAATCCCAAAGGAAAGTGCTAACTTCAGATAAAATTCACACTGTTGTACCTAGCCTGTGGTCATGAATGCTACCTGCATGCTTATATTCTGCTGTAACAAGGAGATACATGAGAGTTTATTGTAGGATGTTGCCACCTATCATCCATATATCCTCGATGACTGCTGGTCTAACAGTAGTGATTGCTTTCCATAGAATGAAGTCCCTTCCTTTATTAGTATGGGAGAGCTGGAATAAACAGTAGCTATAACAGACCCCCCCACAATATGATCTGCAAGCAATTAAGAAAAGTGCTGCACTCTGCAGCTTTGACACACACCCTCAAGACTAGCAGCAGGAATGAAGTACCCAATGGATAACCACAACTGCACATGGTGGCTTTATACCTCGTTATGATGCTGAAAGGCCACCCACAAGGCTCTGAACTGTAATGGCAAATGTGAGAAGGGAATAGTTCAACAGCTTACTCTGAGAAGAGAAATAATCCATGTGTGGATTGCATTCCTAGAATGCCAGCCCTATGCACTACATGCTGGACCAGGCCACTACAGGTAAGAGATCTTCACTCAGACCCTATTAGAGATGCTGAAAAACCAACAAATCACTCACATTTGCAGAGCTCTGCCAGTGTGTGGCTGAGGGCCTCATGCTGTAAACCTCAAAGATCTCTTCAATAGGAATGCTGTTCTGTGAAGACAGGTAAAGAGAGAGGTTCAGCTCTCAGAAGTAGTATTCTTTAAAGTGAACGTATGACATCCAGCTCGTACCCCCTTCCTTTGATCTCTGAATCGGCTTTCACGTGAACTCCTAGTATTGTTTCACGCTGCTAGTTCAAATCTATTGAAATCTGGTCCTGAAACTTGGTCACCATTTTGCACTTGGGTGAGACAAGTAACTTACACACACAGGACCACCTACTGAAACTGCCTGTTTTGTTTTCTAAGGCTGAGCAAAACTTAATGGCTACCTGATAAAAATGAGATGGATTTGTAATATTTGCACTGTCTGTATACTGTGCTTTCAATGAACAAAGACATCCAGGGTACAGGGAGTGTTTCTAGACTGCTGCCATGGAGCAAAAGACATTTCTATCTTTCTTGCCCTCTTACCATTAATTTTCCAGCATATGAAGATAATATCATAGCTTCTCTCTCAATTCGGTTGGGATACGTGTATCGGTTGTGAGCTGCAAAATTCCTGTATGGTGTTTTGAACAAGAAGATTATTAGCCTGGTGTTATAAATGCAAAAAGTAGTCCTGGGCTAGATTCACTGCTGCTTTTACTCCATTTTCACACTGGTGTAACCCACAGCAACAGCAGGGCCTTAGCTTTGCAATACTCACATTTTCTCTCTTGTCAGTGCAGTCTGAGCATCCATGTCACTTAGCCACAGCAATGCAACACTGAAGGCTAAGTTGTAATGGACCTGGAAAGACAAAAGAACCTTATGTGTTTTGTTTTACTGTAATTGCTTGACTGAGGGATGACAGAAAGACCAGAGAAATGCGGGGAAATGTGAGCTGGAGCCCAGTATTGTCTCAGCTACACTGGGTACCTCACCAGTTGTAAGACACTTGCTGAGGTTTGAGGGGTTTTAATCACAGCCAGGAAGACTTTCTCAGCTTACCTGAAAGATGTTTTGTTATGCACACACAGCTTTAGTTTGTGAATAATTCCCTTTGGTTAGTTGACCTGAACTTTATCAAATGTCCTCTGTGGATAAGCTTTGTCTTGCTGAAAAATCAGCAGAAACTTGAATTATCTTGGATACATTACACCTGGATGCTATTCACAGCCAATCTCTTTAGATACTCATTGCAGTAATGGGCTTTTATTGATCATTTTAGGAACAGGTTACTTAGCTGTACCAAACAGCCATTCTTCAGAGTTCTCAGTAGCCCTGCAGTTAAAGAGGATAGGAAGTATGAAGTCTGGTGATTACCATGTCATCTAGAAAGGTGGGCTGCCTTTGTCCTCCTGGATCAAATTCATTTTCTCGTAGTCTGATGCCAACATAATCTCCCCTTAAAGCAAGAAAATAACTCCAAATTAAAACTGGTTGTAAGCAATCTGGTGCATAAGAAATGTAGTAGATGACTCTAAAGCTAGTGCAAGACTGGGGCTAAATTTGGTATGATTCAGGGCTAAGAATCTGCCGCAGGATTTCTCACAGACACCTCTTAAGTAGGAAAGTTGTTAGTTTTCTGCATCACTGCTAATCTTAGCTTCCCTCAAACCACACTGCTGTCTTCCCCAAAGGCCCCAAAATATAGGAAGAAGTACAAATATGAATCAAGTATTTGAAGTCTGGGGACTCACAGAAGGATTTCACTGTACAGCCAACAGACTGAAAGATGCTTCAGTGGTGCTTGTTCTTCTCATTCAGGAGAGGCCTGATTCTGCAATCTTTCCTCAGACTAAGTACTACTGATCCATGCAAGCAGTCCTAGGGTAGATGGGCACAGGATTTGTATGGAGTAGAGGGGACACTGCTTACCTCCCCTAGGAGCTGTCTGCTGTGCACTCCTGCGTCAAAGAGCATGAGACACTGCTGCATGAACTAGGAGACCCCTTACAGACAGCAGCTGCACTGGCTGCATTGAAAGGGAGAAACTCTGCACCTCCCTGGTCATTCCCACTGACACAGAGCAAGTTCTGGGCTTTGACATCTCTACTGTCACATATGCAGTCAGGTATCATGCTGCAGACTGTGGGTAAGAAAATGAAGAGCACCTCAGAGGAAGTCTGCTCATACTTTCCAGCAAGAGAAGACTACGGTTTTACAGTTGTCATCCAGCTAGGTCATACAACCCTTTGCAATGAGAACAATTCCATCTCAAATGCAATGAAGGCAGTTCTGGGCAGTTACTACTTACAGGAGTTTTTCAATCTCTTTCTTCAGGCGTTTTCTTTCCATACTCTAGCTGTCACTGTAACATAAGCTTAGTGGGATCTAGGAGAGAGAAAAGTGCATCCTACCAAGTATCTGTGTCAGTGAGCAAATCTGAATCACAGATAATGAGTATGGGACACTTGGAGACTCCCTACAAAAATCTGGTCAAAACCGTTTTCTAAGTAAGATTACAACAGAAGCTGAGAAAAATCTAGTCAAGAAAGAGAAGACAACATGCACAGTACTGAAAGTAAGGGTAAGGAGTTTAGTAATGGGAAATGGGCAGAATAAGCCCATTTAAGATGAGCATCAATCTTGAGTGTCAGCTTGCAGGTTGCTTGCATCCCCATCATGGTGATGTAAATTCTCTCATATAATGCAATATATTGACCTGCCGCTGATTCTGAGTTTCTTAGCACATGGCTTGTTCTCCCCACTCTGTAGTAATCAGACCTATGTGGTACAAAGAGGGGATGGACTGGGAAGAGGACAGGCTGGAAGAGATGAGGTAACAGCTGGCCTGACAGGACACAGCAAAGAGAGAAGCCAGCACCTGGCCCACCAATTTATTGTACTATCAAAGTGCATGCTTCACTCCTCTGCTCCATAGTACACAAATTACATACCTAGAGTAAGCTCTCTAAGTTACTGGATATTGTAGCCCTATTCTCTCTCTCATACCTGTACAGAAGAAATCACGCACTACCTGTGTCAGCTGTTGGAACAGGCCTCAGGATCTGTGTTTGGAGCCTCTCTGACTTCAGGTATCTATGAAGAGGAATTCCGTCTTGATGTTGCTGTTCCTTTCTTGCCTCTGCCACTCAGTTTGTGTGCCAGGGAAATTAGGCTATGGCTTCACGCAAGACTGCAGCTTTCTCCTGTTGCTTAGAAACAATGCTGCTGAGCTGAGAGAAATTAAATGGAAAAAAAAACCCCAAACCAACAATACACAGAAGAGGTTAAACCTGCACCTTCAGGTTGGTTTATCAGTTTCAAGCTAAATGATCCTTTTACACTTCTAGGCATTGAGTTTCACTGCTGAATGGCTAGTTGGAAACATAGAAGACTTGCTAACAAGGGAGGCAGAGACTATTCACTGGGTTTTCTGATGGATCTAATTGCTTGTAAAAGAAGCTATCAGCTTCCACTGTTCCAGCCTTCCACCATATGGAACGGTGAAAAACTAGACCCGATACCTCCCAAGAGCCCATCCAGGGTTCTATTTGCAGTGTTTGTGGCATATAGCGAGGATCCTGCTACTAGCTCTTTCATCAATGTTATGTTTTTGCTTACAGTATTAGGAGAAATTCTAACAGCCAAGAAATCCCAACACGTCTTACTAAATTCTGCTGTTGTCCTTCCAATGGATGCAGGGCACTTCTTGCACAGGACTGCTGATAGCCAATGCATCATGATGACGAACAAGTCAGTGAGAGGCTATTGGATTTTGTAGATTAGGAAGGTTTGCAGGCTATAGTTCTGAATGGAATGAGCCATCCTTCTCCCTGGGAATGTACTTCTCATGTTATTAGCTTATTACCTAGTAAACAATAGGAATGGATTTATGAGTCATGATCATAATGTTGCCTCTCTTTGTGATGGCCTAAGGAAACATAAAAGCAAATGTATTACCATGAGACATAGATGTTTGCCAGGAAAAAGCCTACTTGGTATTTACAGAATTTGTGCTGTGCTTTTTCTTCCTTATTTCACCACTCTCTTTCCAAAGCCCAAGCTTTAGGCATGTGCCTAGGCAGGTGCAAGAGGTAAAGGTAGTGGACACGGTTCTGCCACCTACCATGTCTTTGGCATAGCAATGGAAAGCCAGATGGGCAGCCACTGAGGGAGGGCTGGAGTTTGGGAATGGCCCCTCCTAGCAGCAATAGATGCTTATGGCCATTGTCCTTAATTCTATGGCAAAAGGAGCACCAAGCTTAGCACTTCCCCACCTTTCATTCCAGCTGTGAGGCTTGTAATCAAGTTGGATCTGATTTTTGAGGGCATCCGCCTGGCAGGCATCATGGCAACCCCATGTCTCCAGTAGAGCTGCTGCTTGTTTGCTCTGCTTTGTGAAACGCAGATCTACTGCCTGCCTTTCCTCCAGTTACACCTACCCAGGGCTTATCTGCTGGTATGGCCAGGCGAGTGTGAAAAGTGACCTTCACAAAGTGGACATAGCCATACCAGGACTGAACCGAAGTCCTGCTAACCCAACCCCTGCCCTGTGATGTAGCAAGGGTGATACCCTGATGAAGAAAGTGACTTTCCTGAAATGAGGGTGGTCCCTAGTCTTGGGGTGAACTGACCCCTGCTATTTCCCCCAAAGCAAGAAATGCTTCTGTGTCATTGCAAGGCAGGGAGGGGGAGTGGCACTGTGTTTTTGCTCTTCCTGGGGAAAAAAAAATCGCAGCCACTAGTGGACACCTGGGGAAGAGACGGAAGAGCTGCGCCAGTAAGTATCGAAGTTTCTCAGTGTATTTCCCCATTTTCCACTGATTTGCAGCTCAGGACCTTCTTGAGAAAAAAATGTTGTCTTGGCAGTTAATAGCCATTGCTTTTTTTTTTTACTTCCACAAATTTGTCCAATCACTTTTTGAAACCCCAGTAACTGACATGTGCAATATCACCTGGCAAAGATTTCCACTGTTTAAATAGGGCTGGGTGGGAGAGGGTCTCTGGTTTTAAGCTGTCCACTGTTAATTTAATTTGCTGACCAGTGTGCTTAATAAACTTAGTAAATTAGTAAACTTAGTACAAGCAAGTTTAGGCCCCTTGAACCGTGGAATTTGTCATGCATGGAGCACAGAATATGTATTAGAGAAGGACACTTAAGTCTTTTCCCCACACCATAGCACTTTTAATGCCAGTCATGGGTTCCCCAGAGCAAGAAATAAAGCAACAGGCAGGTCTGTGTGTCTGCAGCATCGTTACCCACTGCAAGTCCGATTTTCAGGGCTGGTGTGGTGGGTGTTTTGTCAATCCACTACTGAATTAAGTTGAAAGGAATAAATTTATTTAATAATTTGTATTATTTAATACTCATCAGCTAATGTACTAAAAAATACCAGAAAAATAGTAATAGGAGTAGGATTTAGGACTCTTGCAAGGGCTACCATTCACATGCCTGTGGCAGCTGGTAGAAGTGTTTTTATCAGCCTTGTTTGTATTGCAAATTCCCTCCGCACCTCCACTGTAAACTGCTGTTCTTCAAACTATTTGGCTGCTTTTTCCTTGCATGTAATTTCCTTAAAATATTTTAACATTGTCACATCTGCACAGGCAATGTCAGTTTCTTGAGGACAAATTCGAAGGTGTGTGGAAAGCAACGCATCAACTTGGGCTGAAACGAAAATTACTTCAGAAGAAAATTTCCTTTTAATAAGACTGTAAAATGTCACCTTTTCGCAGGTGAAGGCTGCAAGCCAGGTGCTGAATTCTGCAGACGAACAAACCCTAGCTTTTGGGTGAGATTTGTCCTTCAGAACGACTCCCGGGCTTTTCTGAGGCGCTCCAGGAGCGTTTTAGCTCTGCGTGCCCGAGGCAAGCCGGCGGCAGCAGCGCCTCACGCCCACGGCCTGGAAGCTAGGCGCTTCCGGCCCCGAGGGCGGCGGGGCCGCGGCGCCTGAGAAGGCGGCGTTTGGGGGTCCCCTTTCCCCGGGAGGGCGGAGAGCCTCCCCTCAGCGGCGGCTGCCCGGCCCAGCCCAAAATGGCGGCGCAAAATGGCGGCGCGGGCTCCCCGCACCGGCAGGCCCGCCCGCGCCCTGACGGACGGGCGAAGTAACGTTCCCCACCCCGGCGCAACCGGCGCTGGGGCTGGAGTTTGTGCGCGCCGGGTCTCGCCCCCGCTTTCCCTGGCGGAGCAGAGAGAAACGGCCGCTCCCCCGGCCGCCACCCGGCGGGGCGGGGCGAGGGGCGGGCCGCCGTCGCCGCGGTTGCATTCAAAACTCTCCTGGCGGGTAAGGGTTTCCTCTGCCCCCTTCCCTCCTTCTCCGGCCGCGGCGAGGAGCAGCCGCCCACCGTCCCGCGGGGCTCTCCGCCTGGAGGCTGCCGCCGCGCACGCAGGTGAGG
>NW_010972437.1:7387579-7412109 GCF_000737465.1 Haliaeetus leucocephalus
CCCGCGGCGGCCGCCGCTGCCGGGAGCAGCTCGGGGCGAGGTGCGGCGCGGTGCCCTGTGTCTGCGGCCGGCAGGTCCTCCCGGGGGGTCAGCGGGGCGGGGGGCGAGGCCGCAGGTACGCTTCTCGGGGAGAGTGTGAAGTCTTGGCCGGTAAGTAGCGGCCGAAGGGAGGAATACGGGTGCTAACCCTGCTCGGTGTCGCTCTCTCCAGCTATGGCATCGTGGGAGGCAGCCGAAACATCCTTCTTCAGCCTGAGTGGCGTAAGAGAGCGGATGCGGGAGAAGAAAAAGGGTGCCTTGAGGACTGCGAAGTTGAATGCCTCGCTTGCATCAAAAATCAAAACGAAAATCATTAGTGAGTGTATTTTGCCTTGCAGCATGTGCAGAGGCTGGCAGCTACGTCAGCTTGTAACTGTGCCTTTGGCTGTGGCCGTGGTGGGCCGCGGTCTCTTACCCAGAGCTTGTATTTAACAGCTCCTTCTCTGCCTGTGGGTTTCTAGTGAATTCAGTACCCTGCAAATGAATGTCAAGTGCCACTTGAGGTGTCTGAAGGTGTCTGAGGTATCTGTGACTGGCAGGTTTGATGCAGACCCTTTGGAGCAGCAGCTGGGTGCATCACAGGCTGCTCTCGGCAGCATCTCAGATGGTGTTAGATGGCTGTATCTGGGTGACCGAGTCCTCAGGGTCCAAACAGCAAAAATAAGAGATGTGGAAAGTATTTTAGTGTAGATGCAATCCTGTGCAGAAGCTAGCCCAACTGTGATTTGTGTTTTATGGGGGAAATAATGCAATGATAGTGCACGAGATAATTTGGACTATCTTGGAAAAAGTTAGATGTTTCTGTTACTTTTATTTATTTGTTTTGAAATTGGGAAACATGGATCTAAAACTGCTCAAAGGCTGCTACAGGGGAAGGTAGGTTTTTCTCTCTGTTTTTGGATGGAGATGAGGACTCAGAGCTATAGGCGACTTGTTCAAAGTCAGAAGCATATCTTTCTAAACTCAGCACCTGAACCACACCATCATTCATTAAGAATTGAAGCAGTAGCTTGCTGACTGAGCACAAACCACTGAGGATGGAGAGGGTGTCTGTCTGAAGTGTTGCAGGTTATTATGGTAAGTTTTTCCTGCTGTTCTCTGGAGACCTCCATTGCTGGAAGGAATTATACTGCTGGCTTTGTGGGGCTATTGAGTTGTAGACATCCGAGCCTGAGGGAGGCTATTCTGGGAAGAGGAAGAAGTATGATGAGGGAAGAGGCGTGGATGAGACCTTGGATGCTGATTCTGTGCGATGCTTCTCTATCCCTTACAGACAACTCCTCCACTATTAAAGTCTCCCTGAAGCACAACAATAAAGCACTGGCCCAGGCCCTCAATGCGGAGAAAGCCAATGCGCAGCGGCTCACCCAGGAGAAGACCATCCTACAGAAGGAGGTGGAGCAGTGTCACTTCCAGAATGCTCTGCTGCGGCACAAGCTCTCCTTCCTGGTATGGCACTAACAGTGTGGTTGGCATGGGGAGAGGCAGTGGGCAAGGTATGCAGCAGTAGCATCTCAGCCTTGGGAGGACTGAGCTGTTGCTGATTGTCCATAGTATCTGCATATGAAAAATGTCACCATTCATTTGCTTATTCTTTATTCCAAGCTGTGTTCTCCCCAGAACATGCCTTGCTCTGGCTACCAGCATCCTTGTTGGAATAGATGTTTTGATTTAATGTCTTTATGGTTTCTCTCTCTTTATTACCTTGACATAGAATAACACCTTGAAAGAACTTGAAAACCTTGTGGCTGCAGTTAAGATGGCCCGGCTATCTGAGGTAAATTGTGGGAAATGTGAGCACACTGCTCTGGAAAAGGGGGCTGTGTTTGTCTCTGCCTTTTGCTTTGCGTTGCCTGCTCACTTCAGTGTTTGATGCTTCAACTATTTTTCTTTGCTTGCTTGAATTGTGCTGGCTGCATCCTCGTTTTTAGCTTGGTGTTAACAATTTCTGGGGGTAACTTCTTCTGTAGTAAAGGCTACAGTTTTAAACTGCCTTCTCTGGGTCGTTGGCTGTATTGGCCAGTAGGCTATTCTGCTGTGACAGGTTGTGACTTCTTTTCAGTTTCTTTTTTTAAGTGTTGCCATGGCAAGTTGTGATAGGGAATAGGACACTTTCCATACATTCTGTCTCATGGGCGGGTGGGAAAATATTCCTGCTTCCTAGTCTCAGATTATCTGAACTAGTTTAACTTCATCCTTAAGCCTGTGGAGGCAGAATCTGACTTTGCTGCAATTTATTCCATAATTTGTGCAATTTTAAATGGGAGATGGTCACTGGTGGTATTTGGCATGCTTTCCGGGGTGAAACTGAGCTTCTGCTGTTTCTGTGCAGGGGGCTGCACAGGGGATTGCAAGAGCTTTAAACTACCCTTCTATTTCTTTGCTTTCCAGTCCTATACAAGTTCTGCATCCTTGTCCAATGGCCGGAAGAGCAGCATGACTGAAGATAGCTGGGCTGATGATATTGCAGGTGGTCAGCTTGTGAGGTGGGCCTTAAAATGTCGGATATTACCAAGCTTGTCCTGAATTTCTATATGCTAAACTTCCTCTTGTGTTTTACGTGTGTGCCCAGTTGTCTGTTTTACATGAGATGTCTTCTCTAAACCACCACTGCTTGATGTTTTCCTTTATTCTGTATCTTTCTGCTGCCATTCCTTGTCTTACTTGTTCTAATGCTAAGTCTACACATAAACTGGTCCTTCTCCCTCCTTTGTTTGAAAGCGCATCGCTTCTAGATAGTTTTTCCTTTGTAGCTGGTGAGCACTGCAAGATTTCCTCGAGTGAGTGAGTGTGTGCCATAGCTGGCTGCTTTGATGTTTGTTATGTATAAATGCTTAATAGTCATCTGCTTGTATGATGTAAACTTGTGTTTTGGAAAGAACCTAAGAGCAGGGTCTTTTAAAATATACTTGAAGTTCTGTTCTCCTCTGTTTAGTCTCCCCTTTGAACACAGGGGTGCCCTTGGAGCTGCCCACAGGCATATCTCTAAGCAGCTGTGTTGGTGTTCCACAGTGAGGTGAACCTGTGGTTGCAACCTGTGCACTGAGAGGCCTTACTTCCTTGTTGCCTCAGTGTGTTTTTCTCCTGCTTCTGTGTCCACAGCAGTGTGCTTTTCTTACAAGTTGTGCTTGCAGAAAAATGCGAAATCTGTCCTGGCTGGGTAGTGTGTGTTCTTCTGCACTTGAAGCCTTCAGAAATGTATTTCCGCAACTCTTGATGGAAGTGAAAGCTGTAGCTATTCTGCTGGATTCTAGGGCCTGTCACAGGTATGAAACATGCTCCATTGCTGTTTCTCCTTCTCACCAGGGCTGCAGGGATGCCAATGAGGGTGCCCATTTCCAAGCTGTGTGGTGCAGGACAGCAAGGTGGCAACTCTATAGCAGTACAGACATCCTCGCTAGATCTTCAGAGACCTGCTTCTACTGAGTCCCTGGAAATTGTGCCTGTTGCCTCCAAACACACTTTGCAGTCGCAGCCTGCTGAGAACCCTCAATCCCACCAGGAAGAGAATGGGAAGAAGCCGACTGAAGCAATGGAAGCACAAGAGGCTTTTCTCGATTCTTGCATCTTTGGAGGTAAATTTGCATCTTCTGCTGTTCTTCTGGTATGACTTTGCATGTCTGTGTTCAGAAATGAATGAGTGCAGTGCCATAGCTCCAGTTAGCTCCTAACCATCGCTCCAGCAGCATTTAATGACTGTTAGGAACTGCATGGTTCAGTGACGCTGATATCGCTAGAATTGCATATATCCCAGAATGGGATGTCCTGGTGGGGAAATTTGGCATGTTTGCAATAGCTCAAGATTGCTCATCAGGCTTTCTGAGTAATAGGCACTGAACTTACATAAGATTTTCAGAAACGTCTGAAGGTGCAGAATCTGACTAGATGCACGTCTTCTTTTCCTTGTGGATTTGCCATATAAATAATAACTCTCATACAGATCATGAGCATTCCTAAATATTAGGGCTGGTTAAGGGATGTTGCTCTGGGCTGGCTTTCTGTTCTGAGGGGAGCCAGTTGAGCAATTCTGTTACACAGTAAGTTTGGGGAGTCCCTGTAGAGACAAAATCATGCTTTTTCTATGCTCTGGATTTGTGGCAGTGTGTGGGGCGTGGCGTTTAGTGGTATAGAGAAAGCTAGCATTAGCCTGCTGCATTTCTCAGTCTTAGGAATGAAATTTGTTTTTCCAACAGAGGCCTTATGTGCCATGCAACAAAATCCCAACAATTTGCCAGCGCTCGCCTGGGAGAGTCATCCTTTTTCAAATGATGGCGATGAGATGGCAAAACGTTTCTTTGATCGTCTCTCACAAGGCCATGTTACTCAGAGGAGAAAGCGTTCCACCCTGTTTGCAACAAGCACTCCATCTTCTGGTGTGGATATTTTCCCATGTGTCAGTTCCACTCGGGCAGCTCAGCGGAGTATCACAAAGGACAGCAGCAGCTCCAGCAAGAGTAACACACAGCCACAGCTGAAATCTCCCAGCTCCCTGGTTTCACCTACTCAAACCCCTGTTATTCCTGATAGAAAATCTTTGGATAAAGAGATTTTCTGTGATCAGCCACAGGCTAAAGAAACTGAGCGTGGTGTTGAAATGGACGCCAGCTATAGCCAAGTCGCTGAGTTTGTTCCTGTGAAGGTTAAAAGCAAAGGTAATTGTAAAACTGGTGAGAAAACAACAGTTAAAAAAGCAAGCACAGGAAAAAAGAAAACAAATGCAATTAAAAACTATGCAGAAAGTAGTCCTGGTATAGCTCAGGGTGAAGAGAGTGCTCAAAATGCAAAGAAGCTTCTTCAGCCAAAAGTAGCAACATGTTCTAGTGAGTCTGAAGTTTCTGAGATGAGGCAGAATGCTTGTGTGGGGGCTTTCAACAGAAAGAGCAGAGACTGTGGTGTGGAGCAACATTCTGGCTCTCCTGATGAAGTCCAAGATCTCAGAAGAACATATGTGGTGAATCTAACACAGCTGCACAGTCTTGGAAATGGTGACTTACTGCAACAGGCTAAGAAGGAAGCTATTTTTGAGACCCAAAGTATGGAGAGCTTGTCAAAAAGCCCAGGTTGTACCTTTTCAAGTGATGAAGTTCTCTCAGGTGATTCCAGTCTACAAAACTCACTTTTCTTGAGGAAAGAGACCTCAGGTGTCTGTGCTTTGCAAGAGGATTCAAGTGTGAGCACAAAAAGCATCAGACAGAAAACCAACAGAAAAACTAGAGTAGTTAGGCAAAGAGATGACTCCGATGAGGAGAATCCGTTGAACTGTGTGAAAATACCAGAGGCCAAAGCTGAAGAACAGCCTAGAAGCAGCAAGACAAGCAGGAAGAAGACTGTTGGGAAAAGCAGTTGTAGTGATCAGAGAAATGAAGTGGATGTTTTTGGGCCATATGTAGATGTTCAAGAAGTAGCTAAGGAGAGCATGAAGGATTCACCAGGTGATGTTAAACGTAGCAGGAAAACTTATGTTGTCCATCCTTTGGATCTTGCAGGAAGCTTGGGTTGTATCCAGACAGATTTTGAAGGGGGTCCAATTGTGCCTCCCAGGTCTATTCCTGGGAGCAAAGCTAGCAAAATCCCCAGAGTTCAGAGGATGGCAGCTGCTCAGAGGAATAAAAACCAGCCAGGGAGCCTTCAAGAAAAGGGGCAAGCTAAAGTTGACAACAACATGAACACTTTGAAAAAAGATGCTTATCCCAAACCAAAGCCTCAGAGGAAGAGGAACACCTCTAGACTTCCAGAGACTGATTCCCCGGCCAGACAAAGTGATGGTGCCAAGGCGCTCATTGGAAGTTCAGCAGAACTTGAATCCAATCAAACTGTCCTGACGGGCAAGTTTTCCTGCATTACAGATCTGCTGTCTGAGCCAGATGCCTTCCTGGAAGAGCAGATAGCTAAGATACCACTTACAAATAATCTCATGGACATTTCACACAGTATTGAATCCTCTTCTGTGACCTGTTCTGCAGCTTTGCTTGTCAGCTCCAGGCTTACAGATGTACCAGTCTCCAAGAGCTTAAGTACTGAGGGCAACAGAATGCCAGAGAAATCCTCTGTTTGGCTGGAAAGCTCCCTGGTATTTAAAGAAAAGACTGCAGAGGAAATACTTGGGGAAAGAAACCAGGTTGAGTCAAGTTCTCGGAGCTCACCTTCACAGGAACCTGGTAGGTGGTAGGCTGGGGAGGGTACCTGTGTTTGGAGATGAGTGCCAAAAATCCATACAGCAAGTGCTTATAATTTTCTTTCCCTCCTCTCTTTTTTCAGAGTTAAAGATCAGTGTTCAATACACCATTTATACTTCCACTTGTGCTGGCCAGTCATTTCTGTGGCTGCATTTGCTTCTAGTTTATCAGCATTCCTGTAAGAATTTCTGGTCACTTGTGTGGATATTGGGAAAAGACTAGGAGCATGTGCTGCGAGTCTTGCTTTACCACTCTTGTTATCTACAGGGCATGCCTGTCAATTTAGAAAATCAATTACTCAAGCAGTTGAAAAGTATAATTTGATACTGACCCTGCCTACTAGAGTCAGCATTATTGGGGCACAGAATATGATGATGGCAGGTTTTTGGTCTAGAATGGTTAGTGCTGCAAGGTTTTAGACTTTATACCTCTAGGTGGTATCTTCAATGGAAATTCATCAGGAGCTACCTAAATTCTCTTGGTTGTGGGTTTTTTTGGTTTGTTTTTTGAAAGGATTTGGAGGGTGTATCCCTTGGCTGGTAATACAATAGTGAAGCTGAGCCTTTTTGGGAGCTTGCTGTTATTGGATACTCTGTAAAGAGAGTTGTTTTTGTGGGGTTTTTCCTTCCTGTAGTTGTTGACAAACAGGCCTGTTATAGCTAGAGTGGGCTGTACTTTGTAGAGAGGGAAGAAGTTGGTTCTTCTGCCCTCCGTTTCTTGGCTGACTTCACTTTGAAAGCTGCAGTAAACACTGGCAGGGTACTGTGCCTTCCTGGAAGTCTTGTAGGTTGTTTGGGTGCCATAAGCTTGCTTTTTCCTCCAGGCTGTAAGCTCCTGGACATTAGAACTATCAACTATCATTTTTGTATCATTTTTCTACTACACCAGGGCCCAATGATACTAGCAGTATTAGTGACCTGTATTTTTTCCATAAGGAATGTAATTTGATGCATGAGTTGACTTTTGAAGAGCAGGTCTGGGATATTTGGACAAAAATGGTCTCCTTAGTTTAGAGGGAACATGATTGGATTCAGGATTGTGCAGTGTTCAGAGAAACCTGGTAATGCAGCCCTTCTCTGTTTGGCAGCTGTGTTTCTTAGGATATCTGGAAAGTATTTGGAAACACTTTGATCAACTCGTGTGAATGTCTCCCTTTGCAGAGATCAGGCCACTACAGGACTTGACCAATGCCAGGACTCTGTCTTCCTCCAGCTTGGAAGAAATGTCAGGGCGCTCATCCAGGCGGAGACGGGGCCCAGCCTGCTATGCAGAGCCGAAACTCAACAGGTTGGGCTTTAAACTCTTCCTTCCTATGACTGTCCCCATGCTGTAACCCCTGCTCTGCTCTCATGTGCTCACTCTCCAGGGCTAGGCCCCCTGTCACTTTGTTTGTCTTTAAGTTCTTCTTACCCTTTGTGTTTCTGTGACCCTCCTCTTCTACCACAGTGTGGTTAAACCAAAATTCTGCATTGGCACAGATGCATATGCAGGCTTCTGGTAACAAGCTACCAAAGATGTTATTTCCCTCACTGAAATGAGCACATCTCTTAGCAGACTGCATCTGTGGTACACCAGTGCTAATGAGGGATTAATGTGAGGATAAAATACAAGCTAAACAAAGACAGCTAAGCAAAACCCCTGATTTTACTTGCTGCCATTCTGTGATATCTAAGGTTTTATACAACAACTGAGTAATACTTCCATGTTAATAGGGTTTCAGTGAAGGGAATGCTAGGTTTTGAGGAGGGTTCTCCCCTGCAAGCAGACTCTATCTATATTTGCTTTTTCTGGCAGATATGAGTACCTAAACAAATAGCTGCATCTTTTCCCTAAGAAAATATAGATTCAGTGCATCCAATGGCTACTATACAGAACCATTTAACTCCTAAAATGATGACTTTGTTGTTATGATACTGGGTAATGCTATGGTTTTTTTCCTGAAAAGTGTCACAGTTTGAACTTTCTGTGAGGAGTTAGTTATACTGGGTCAGAAGGTACTCTGTACTGGTACAGCTGTTCCTGTACTGGACAAGGAACAAACTGTACCACTCAGTCATCTTACAGTGGAAGCATTTCAG
This sequence comes from Haliaeetus leucocephalus, assembly GCF_000737465.1. NCBI lineage: Eukaryota > Metazoa > Chordata > Aves > Accipitriformes > Accipitridae > Haliaeetus > Haliaeetus leucocephalus. The sequence goes on from NW_010972437.1 coordinate 7,395,873, forward strand.
TAAAATCAGAAACTTTAGAGACTGAAATCATACATGTATTCAAGAAAAACCTTGATGGTTCAATCTAACCCTTTTGGTTCTGCAGCAAACTGAGGCGGGGTGACCCATTTACAAACACAGAGTTCCTCTACTCCCCTCACTGCAAAACCAGAAAGAAGAGAACTGCCAAAGCCAAGGAAATGACCAAGAAGATCAAAGAGGAAAAAGAATGGCTTCCTGAAGGATGTCCCAGTGCTGAGGCAGGCAAGCTAATAACAATGGGAAGAGACATAAAGCCAGAAGTAAAATAGTGGTTCAGCAGGCAGCCCCCAAGCTCCTAGGGGCTTGTGCATCTCTGCTAGAATCTCTCTAATGATTTGTGTAGTTTATTTTTTATTAAACTATAAATAAAGTCTCCTGTGTGGACAGTATAAAAGCTTTGTGACATTTATTCCCGGCCCTTCCCCCCCACCCCCCATCACCTTTAAATGCTGGGGTGCTTGTCTGCAAAGTCTTTATGCACAAGTGCTTGTGGCACCATGGATAGCTAGTGGGCTCTGCCAGTTCTCTCCTGGCCCTACCCAAGCCTGGGAAGAGTACACCTTGTTGGAGGGCTGCTCTTCTGGCATTGCAGATACCCACAAGGGCTGCTGAAAGGATCTGAAAGGGTTGCAGCAGCCCAGGCTTTGACAGCAAGCAGAAGAGGCATGCTGACATGCTGCCTAGCATTACCTTCTGTAAAAGGTGGCTTCTGTACAGGTAGAGCAGTCCACTGTGAAGTCACATTTAGGGTTGACTACTGAAGCCTTGGAGAGCCCTAGAAGTCAGAGCTCTCTGCTGTTCTGGAAGGGGCCATGTCAGATAACTGATGTATCCCCTCTCACTGTATTTGCTGTCAGTGGGGATTTGCATAACTATGGAGTTGAAAACTGAGCCTTCCACCAGGCCTGAGCATACAATACCTAGGACACTGACGCACACATCTAACTACATCAGTGTCAGCACTAAAGGTAAGCTAGGCTATACTTTGATCAAAGACAACTTTTGCTGGGGTCTGCTGATGGAAGTGTTGGTGCAAAGGTCTATTACTGGTAGTGGGAGCTACAAGGGCCCTGCTCAAGAGCTCTATGAAGCAGGTTGTATGCTGTGAAGCAGACAACTGTGTTTCAGGAAATTCTGTGCTCTTTTCCATTGCAGACTGAGTGCCCACTGGCCTCCAGGACTTGGTTTTTTTAGGGTCTACTGGTGTCTACCTTTGAAGTTTATTGATATTAAATGTTTGAGGGAGTGGTGGGGAAAAGAAGTGATTGTATTAGTAGTAAAAGGGAAGAGAATGTGCCTCCTTGGAAGCAGGAAAAATGTTTCTTCTTTCTCTGTGGCAGAGCAGGGAGAGGGACACTCTATTCTTATGACCACACTTATTGCTTCTTTTCCCAACACAGAGACAAGTGTTCTTTTCTCTCCTCAGCACTTCAGCAACAGCCATCAGTTCACAAAGGTAGATGGGGTCTTGCTGTACTCTGCAGAGTCCTCCAGAAAATAGAAATTTTGTCAATACAGAGGGAAAATAGTGCCATCTGCAGTCAGGTAAATGCTACTCGATTGCTTACACTTAAGCTATACTGTCAAGTCATTAAAACAAAAAGTAGAAGATTTAAAAATGCACCTTTATTCAGTTTCCTGAAAGGCACTAGGCTTTCTCTGGTACTCTGTAACTCCAGAAGTGAGGCAGGAGCTAGTAAATAACAGGGAATTTATTAGAGGTGCTGTAGTAGTATGACCTGCCTGACTGTGACACAGTAATTTGAACTATGGCTGTCAGAAGCCAGGCAGGAACATAGATCTCCAGATGTTCCTGATGATTGTTTCCATTGCTTCTATGGGTCAGCAATGGGACTTTTTCCAGCTGCACTTCTTATAAGCTTGTGTTAATAACAGAATAGCAGACTACTGTGTTCATTCATATTGAAGGCACAGTGACAGCTGCTAGCAGTTGTAGAGCTGTGCTTCAAACACATGCTCATCCCCAAACAAATGTTAATACTAGCTGATCTAGTCTTAACATTGCATTTCTATCCTAACTAACACTTAAAGCTAGTCAGCTGCAGGGTAAGAATTTGTCTCACATATAACCAGTTTCTGATCTTTGTTGAGTGGTGATACATCAATTTGAGTTTATATTAGTCCCAAAATAAAGTTTCAGTGGAGGTGGTACCTTTAAATTCTTGTGCACTACCTGATGCTTACCACCACACTACACATCACATCTTGCCATGGGCCAGAACAAATTAAAACTCTAAGAAGGGAGAGATTATTTCCCCGTATCTGCTAATCACACAAAGGAAGGAGAGACACAAAGAATGTTAGTTGGCTTTTATTTTAATCTGAACTAAAATACTCTTAAAAAAACAAACACAAAAGCATGGATGGAATAGTTTTTCACAGTCATAATCTGACTTGCTGTATCACAACAGGAAGAACTAAGTAATAGCCCAGACAAGTGAAAAAAAAGTTTTGTACCTTTATGAGTTGTGGGGTGGGGGAAGAGGTAACAGTTCCTATGCTTCACATCTGGTCAGAAGAATATAAATGCATGGCCTGCATTTAGATACTGCAGCATGGCTTTATTAGGCTCTTAGCCTGTAGGGTTTGGTTGTAGCATTTACTAAGTGCTTCTCAAATGCTACAGTCCTGACTGTAGCAGTGGGACCAAATCCCTTAGTATCAGGATACTATGCTCTGATTGGCACTAAGAGATAAATTAAGTAAGAGAGGGGCTGCAACAGAGCTGGCATAGCCCTGTAAGCTCACTTACACTCAGTGGACAGTACTGGAAAGATGAGACAGTTCTGATTTCTAAGGTCTGTTGAACAGTAAGTCACCACTGGTTTGACCAGAGCTGTGACACAGATTGGCTTTCAGTCTGAGAGGAAGAGTGAAAAGAAACACAGATCAAAGTCATAGAGAGAAACCTCAGGTCTACTGTGAATGACATTAGGAATCCAGACCTGCATTGAGCTTGAATGCTATCACATTCAGCTGCTTAGCAAAAAGTAAGGCCTAGCCCAGCAGCTCAAGGGGTTTAAGAAAACATGGTCTTTTAAACATTTAAAAAAGTGTACATGTTTACTTTTGTCTAATATTTGAAATGTTCACAACAGAGTGTGATATAGTGCCACTTACACTCTGGTATAAGTGGGAGATGCTTTGTTAATGGAGCTTGAGTAGAACCCATGCCTTAAAGTTTCGGCAGGGAGGCCAGCTTCCCCTTCAAGTTTTCAGCAAGCTTGTCCATGAACTCAAAGGTATTCAGGTAGTCAGAGCGTGTGACACTGAAGGGGGGAAACAAAACAAGACAGACATTAGTCGTAAAGCCACTCAAGTGCTCACAGCAGGGGAACGCTGTTCAAAGAACTCCAAGTCTTGCCTCTAAACCCAAAAGAGTTATCTCCTACTCATCAGGCTGATGTTTTTTGCCAAAAGGCTCTAGAGAAGAGGTAGCCAGGTGGTATTTTGCAGTGAAGTAGGTCTCCATCCTAATAAATGGACAGGGCAGGATCTAGCCAACGTAGCCAGCCTGTCATAAGAGAAATCTTTGCAGTTCCCTCTTTACTTTTTCCCCTATGCATTTGGTACAATAGCAAGAACAGAGCAACCTAGACTAAGCTACTTGGAGCAGGGAATGTCTCACATTCTGTTTGTACAACACAGGGTACACAGATGAGCCCTGTTCTGTGACCAGACTCCACCAATTTTTCACCATACTAAAATAACTTCCCAGAAAATGTTGTTCAGAAACACCAAGTAAAACAGTCTCCTCCAAGCACAGCTTGGAGTTCATACACTTACTTAGGTAGGCCTTTGATACAGGCAGCAAGGTCCTTTGTCATGAAGCCAGATTCAATGGTCTCAACGCAGACTTCTTCCAGGGCAACGGCAAAGTTCTTGAGGCTAGTGTTGTTGTCCAGCTTAGCTCTGTGAGCTAGTCCTCTTGTCCATGCGAAGATGGAGGCTGAGAGAGAACACTAGATTACTCTGTCCTTCCAGAACTCCCTGGACATTGTTCTAAACTGCCATATGGAACAGTAATTATTTTTTATTAAAACAGACAGAAAAAAAGATAGAAAATCTGGTATGGGAAAGAGAACACTTATCTTCATCTAGGCATCCTTTGCATTTTGTGCAGCTCTAAAGAAAAGCAAGCCCCAGAAACTACTCACTGCCTCCAGCAATCTCGCTGTGCGTGCCATTTTATCTTATTTTGTTCCTGCCCAAGTTGGAAAGAAAGACTGGTGGTAGGACTCTATGGTTACACAGAAAGTTGTCCTTATTGTCCTTATGATAGAAGGGTGCAGTCTTCTTCTGGGTATTACATTACACTCTGGTCCCTATGCAATTGTAGAGGATTCTTTCCCTCGTGTCCCATTCTAGGTGCGCTTACACTTTTAAGTATGTATGTGGTTTCATGGGTGGCCGGGTCTTTTGGAGCATCAGGAAGGGGAGTAAAATAAAAAAACAACCAACCTAAACCTTAAGGCTGTTGTGGCTATAAACCCATCATTTGCTGAAGAGTGAGAGCATGTCTCAAAGGCTAGGTCTAGCTTATTGCTCACACTTACTCCATTCCACCCTGGTTTTGCTCCAGGCTGCAGCTGTCTCCGTGGAAGAAAAATGCATTATGAACTACCAGTTTCACCACTCAGTGAAGCAATTCTCTGCAGAAAGGATGCAGATGTTCTTACTCCAGACCTGTTCTTTCATGTGTACAGATCACTGAAGGGCAATGAAAAGCAGCTTACCAATGGGGTTAGTGGAGGTTTCTTGGCCTTTCTGGTGCATGCGGTAGTGACGAGTAACCGTGCCATGAGCAGCTTCTGCTTCAACAGTCTTGCCATCAGGGCAGATCAGCACACTGGTCATCATGCCTAGAGAGCCATAGCCTACAGAATACATAGTTTAAAAAGTTCAGTGTCTCCTTTGGACAGCCCCCTTAAATTCCCCTTAATCCCACCATCCTACAATCCTCCTACATCCTCCCAGCCTTGATGTGAGTATTCCTGAACAGCAGTGCTGCTGCTGCTGCTGCAATTAACTGGCTAGTCCTGACACATCAAAATAACAGCTCATCTGAACAGAAAGTGCTGCTGAACCATGAAATACAGATATGCAGACATTCTGCACTGTTTTAAGAAAATTAGTATTCTCACCTAACTTGCTGGACAGATTTTTATTGAAAAGATGCAGTATGAGAACAAAGAATCCTAAATAAACAGTGTTGGGCTGTCAATCGCCATCTTCCCCACAGGGTGATAGTAAACAAACCTACTTCATATCAAGAGCATCTGCTCTAGTGAAAAGAACCATCAGCTGGCAAAACTGGACATTCACATCACTTCTAACCCTGTAGGTTCAGAGAGCTTTGTCTTTGACAGCTTCTTTGTTCAGCAGTCCAACACACATCCTTGTTCTGTGGGATGCAGTTTACTGGCATTACTTTAGAAAGAGCGTATTACATAAAGCCACACATCTTATCTTGTGGGTTTCTGCATCTGTATTTTTTTTAGCACCAGGCAGCTTGGTTATATAGGATTTTGATCAAGCACTGCAAGTCTAAAGTTAAACATATCAGTCTCTCTCTTTACACCTGACAGGTAGCTTTAGGTCCTGAGATGGTCTTACTTATCTGTAGAACACCTGCCAGTATGCTCACCATCAGTCAGCTTAATTCAAGCTGACAGTGACAGAATCCCAGCTGTCTGGATACCTTCCATTAGAATGGAAAACCATCAGTTACTATGTTGGTAGGAACTGCCATTCCGTAAAGAAGTGCAACTACACAGTCTACATTCAATGGATTCTCCTGTAAAAGTGAAATCAGAAATTCTTTGCCTGCCTGGTATCTCCATAACTGGCCACAGGTTTGAAATATAAGTTCTGAGACCCTACACCACCTCCTGGGCCATTACGTAAGATATGACACAAGGTCACAAGATACTTCAGTGTAGCACAGGAAACATCTCACACCTTGTGCAACAGAGTCAGACTGCACATCCCCATCATAGTTCTTGCAGGCCCAGACAAAGCCTCCTTCAGATTTCAGGGCCTGAGCAACCATGTCATCAATGAGCCTATGCTCATACCAGATCTTTTTGGCTTCAAACTGGGACTTGTATTCTCTGGAAAACAAAAAGCAGAACAACTCATTATATAGATAAAAACAGGGATTGCGCAATTTGTGCAAGTAATTGTATATAGCGAGATGCGTAGAAATAAGAGAGAAAAAAAACTTAAAAGAAATTTGCATCTTCTTTACTCTTTTTTTGCTTGCTTGCTTTGCTAGGCCACTGCAAGTCTGCTTCAGAATCCCAGAGGAGCCCATAGAGAACCTGTGACTCTGTTAGGAGAGATGAACACCACAGCCACATTTAGCAGAGCTTTAAACATTGAGTACTGTGTCCTGCAGGACAAAGGAGACTGTGACAGGGAAGGCACACAGCCCCCACAAAGTGCTGCTGAGTGTCTGAGAATGCTGAATTAACTGTAGCAGCTCACAAGGTTGGAGAGGATGTTCCTGCTGCAGACTTATGCACTGCAGTAGCAAGTACGCAACTATCCTGGTTACCTGTCATAGATGTCTTGGAAGATGTCTTTAAAGCGGCCATCGTATCTTTTCAGGATGGTGTTCTTGGTGCTCATGTAGAGGGGCCAGCCTTTAGACAGTGCCATTTGGAAGGAACTGTGGGCAAAATCCTTGATAGACTGGTCAAGATTGTACATTCCCATGGCTACACCACCACACCCTGTTAGTGGAGAAAGAACAGATAAGAACCAACTAGATTTAATTTTGGTTAAGGATTTGACAGTCTCCCCATAGCATACTCTGGCAGGCAGGCTGGTGTTATCCCCAGGTGTCTTGATATAGTTCTCAATTTAAGGCTGGCTCTTTCAGGAGAAGATTCACTTTGCACTATCAGCTCAAAGTTCCACCAGTCCCGTGACATATGGATAGGAAGGTGGTTTTGTTTTACAGCTAGGTACATCTTAATACTGTGATCTAATACCCCTAAGAAGTTTATTCCTAATCCAGCCTAAGCAGCAAAACTGTGACAGGAGCAAGTGTGCTTGAACTCCTACTAGTCATACGAAGTATTTTTTCTATCAAAGCAGCAGGCAGGAGTTTGGAGCAGGAGTCTCAGTCAAAGCTAGAAATGGGTTTGGTCCCATCTTAAGTGCCTTGTACCTTCAGGCTTTGACTGCACTGCAGAACTAACTCTGGCAGTCAGAGGCTGCTTTGCCTAGCTCAGGTAAACAAGTCCCCACATGCATTCCTGCATCTTTTCAGCACATGTGTCTGGCTTACCCTGAAGCTTTGTTTCACCTGCTCAGGCTCACTTCCAGTGAGTTGTGGGGAGAACATGGCAGTCATGTGAATGCAAGGGAAAGTCCCAAGAAGGCTCTGAGGAACTATCAACACTCACATGACTTAGACTGTGTAATGCAGATGTGTCAACAGCCTGAATGGAAGTGCCTTAAACTTACAGCCCAGGTCACCTGGGAGAAAGCAGCATTCAGATCATGGGAGAGGCTAACTGTGGGTGAAAGTAGGGTCTAGGGCTTCACGAAAAAGCTTTGCCATCTTCAGAGCACAGCTCTTTGTGTTTCTAGTGAAAAGTAGATACCATGTACTTAATTTTAAGCACCTCACTACCACCACCTCTCTAGTTTGTTGTACAGTGCCTTTATCAGGGATTTTTGCTCCAGAAACACTGCAGATTTGGTTTTATTTTTGAAAATACTCTTTCCTAATATCCATTTATCCTTACCTCCAGATGGTTGTTACTATATGGACATGTGTGCAGAATGAAGAGGGGAAGCCAGAGGAGGTTTATCTGCTTGCTAAGATAGCAAGGTCATTTAAAGGTGATATTGGCAGGGAATGAAATTCCTGTTGTTACCAGCAAAAATACATGTTGTCCCCCTGCCTCGCTTAATGAGTCAAGGACAGAACATGGTCTGATCAGCTACAGACACTGTGTCCTCTTGAGCCATGATTTCATAGTTGCTGGATGACAGCTATTAAGTTTTATTCAAATACTTATTTGCATATAGGTAAAAAAAACCCCAACCTTGTTGCAATCATACAATCTTACTGCCTACTAAAATCTCCTGATTCAGTGTCAAGTTTGAACATATTAGTATAGCAATAGGACAAACTTCCTTTATGCATTGTGGAGATATGCTGGCACAACAGTTATCTGTGGGGAGGGGAGTTCCCCAAGAGCAACAGCAGTAGTCTGCCATCTTTGCACTTCCTTGCTTTCTGCTCGCTGATGCGACGCAGAGTGGTGAATCAGACTGGAAGCTGGAACTGCCAGACACCTCCACTACAGGCTCACCAGTCACCTATCAAATGAAAACAGATTAGGACTGGCAGTGAAGCAGGTGAACTCCAGATGAAAGGCTGTGCAATAAGAGATAGCAGAGATTTAGGTTCCTGTGAGAAAGAATGCCAGAGACATCAAGTATTACAGAAGAGGGTCATATGGCAGTTTTGGTACCTGTTTGCCAAGCCAACTGCATACAAACTAGGATTCTGCGGTTTACATGGATGTATTAAGTTTTTGTAGCTAGAAACAAAACATTGCACGCTCACATACATAGGTCACCATAAGGCTTCAAAACCTGAAGCCTTTGATCACTGATATGCAGGAGATGTGACTTGCGCGATGTTTTCCTGAATCCTGCCCCTAGAGAAACACCCTAGGTTCTAGCAACATGTGTGTAATTGTTTCCATGCAACAAAGCCCAGCAATGTCAGGGCTCCTCCTCCTGAGCCTAGCAACGTCTACAACCAGCACAGCAATATTGCTAGGAGGGACTGCATCTGTTAAAACAGTTAGAGCCTATACAGTCAGGAGCATCTTTGTCAAATCTCTTTTCCACCCTGCAGAGTAAGTGTCAGTTCTCATTTCTACTGAAAAAGAGACTGCTTAATAAAGAAGGGTACAAACTGCAAAGGTATATAGAGCTCAGTAAGACAAACTAAAACCAGAAAGAATTATACCCAAATTGTTCTCAAACATATCTCCCCTTAGGTCAAGCCCCGTTTAGATAGCAAGTTTCCCTATGATCAGAGAGAAAAAACATACATGCCACTACCAGAGTCATCATACAAGAAGCATGACAGATGGCCAGTCTAATATGACTGTATTTGATATGCCTTTTTGATGCCAGGAAGATTTCACTTAACTTTCAGTACTTCCCAGATAAATAAGGCCCAGACCTTCTCCCCCACTCTACCTCAAAGTCATATTTTACTATCAAACAGATCTGACCAATACTTTAAGGTTGAATTAAACAAAAAAATACCAGTTTTAATCACAACTTAAAGATAATACCTACTTTCAAAGTTATGGACCAGGTATGTGACTGGTTTGCCTCCACCTTCTGGAGTGTAGATCATCTCTACTTTTCCAGGCCCAGGTACCACAAAATCAGTTGCTCTGTACTGTTAAAAAAAATAAAAATTGCCATGATGATTTTATCTATAAGGAGGACAGAACAATAAAAGAAAACCTGCATTTGGGATGGCAGGGTGCAGAAAAACATAAAGAGTTGTACCAAAAAAACCCATTGATCAGGCTCTGTTTACTCAGCCATGTGGTCATTGGATTAATTTACTAGATTATCAAAGACAAGTAGTTAAGAGCCTGCCTATTTCAGAAGATATCTTCCTCTTTAAGGGAAAAAATTTACAGATTCTTGTGCCCCATCAGTTGGCAGAGTATGTATTTTTGCAGCTGCACTGAAGTTCTAAAGTACAAAGTATCCAGAGTGCAGTGTGGTCTGTGAGTAGAAAGACTCCTCTCCCTGCCTCAAAAAAACCCATTCATATCACAACTACTGATCTCATGAATAAGGGGAAAATCATACAGCACCTTAATAAAAGCCATTATTTCTATCCATCATATGACATTTGAAAGGCCAATCTGTAGTAAGAGTTCTTTGAATTCTGTAAATAGGTGCACATTTTGCTTCTCTGAGCTACACAGACTCAAAAGAGCCAACATGTACTTCAAGTCTTTAAATGATGTCTCATCTTCCCAACTGTCCTGAACAGTACTATTTAAGGTTACATTTCCTTGAAATTCGTTGCCCTTTTTCATGTAGTTTCCTTCATATTGAAGGAATCAGGTCCCTGAGCCGTTCTGAAGTTACAGAAGTGTCTTGCTCATATGTCCTTTACATGTTCTTGTATTATTCCTTTCACTTTGATCTCATACTTTGGCAGGGTTTCAATCCTTCTCCCTTAATCCATTGTTTTCTATTATTATTTTGACCTTCTCAGTTATTCAGTACTGTTAAGGATGTTGAACCCCATTTTTTTTTTTCTAGTGTCAGGGCTCTGCAATTATTTTCCTCTTGGAAATTTATTATTTTACCTTCCCACCCCAGCTAATCTTATGACTCACCCTCAGTTTGCGGGTGTACCCACCTATTTAAGCACTCAGCTCTACTAAAAGTCTTTTGTCATGTTTGGCTGCTTTACAGCATATCATTACCTATGGAGAACAGTATGGTTGATTCTTGTCTGAGCTTTGTAAAGGCCACTACACTGAGTGCCATGCTAGGGCCTTCCATGGCCTTGTACTACCTCTGCCAGGAGAGCTCTGGTAAAGGATGTTTCACTTCTTCAGTGCCACAGACTGATGGGCCCAGTATGAATACCAACTCTGCAGGAGTGCTGTGCAAGTAAGTTTGAGAAGCAGATCACAGTTAAAAAAAAAAAAAAGGAAAACAAACCCACACCCATGCACAAAAGGCAACTTTGCCACTTCTGAAAAATCACTCACTCAGATCCATTTTTGCGTGAGCAACATTTGCCACCAAAAAGTCCTTCTGAGAATTAAAAAGATGGGCAGTGTAAAGGATATTTTCTAAAGACATTGTTATGTAGGGAGGTGGGTTCTGCAGAGGTGAAGAAAAAGAACTTGGAGGAGTTATACCCCGTGTTTAGGTACAGACCTATCTAAGCCAAGCACAGGCCCCTGAATGCTGTTTATACAGCTACACTGTCTAAGGAAGAGAAGCATGAACCAGGCTCTCCCACACTTTGCCAGGTGCTGTACAAACAAAATGCTAGCAAGTACCCACTCCCAGGTGGAGTGCAAGGGATAAAGCAGCAGCCCAGGGTTGTCTAAGTCTTTGTAGCTTTATACCAGTCAGGTCTAAGCCTGTTCAGATAAAAAGAGGCATAAACACTGAAGTGACTCACTTGATCCCCATAAGCGTGACGGCCAATGACAATTGGTTTCACCCATCCAGACACCAGCCGGGGAATGTTCTTGCAGATAATAGCCTCCCTGAAGACAGTGCCACCTAAGATGTTTCTAATTGTCCCATTGGGAGACTTCCACATCTGCTTCAACTTGAACTCCTCCACTCTTTTCTCATCAGGAGTGATGGTTGCACACTTTATGCCAACGTTGTATTTCTTTATGGCTTCAGCAGCTTCCACAGTTACTTTATCATTTGTAGCATCACGATGCTCAATGCCCAAGTCATAGCTGTAACAAACCCACAAAGATGGTCAGAACTGCCCAGGACATTTCTTCATGTCCAACAGGAAAGAAAGCAGACCCCATATGTGCCTGTCAGTGTAGTTCCAGCACTCTGCCATAACTGAAGTTATCCCTCTTCCACTGCAAATGCTGTTGGACTGGAAGAAAACATAGGCTCATACACTGATACTTCTGCTGCTGGTAGGAGGCTGGAGAAAGAACAGCTTCAGTTTATGGCTGAGGCTCTCTGCCAGCATGGGACATAGCAGTATCTCCTCTGCCTTCCCTTCTGAGCTTCCTGCAATGGAAGCTTTCAGACTGGGATTCTGATAGTATGGAGCAGCACAATCCCCAGATGAATATGGGCCTTTATTTCAAACCTCTTGTGCTGAGAGTTCTTGCTTCCTTCACATCCTGAGCATATGAAGCTACGCTAGGCTTAAAAACTGCTTTGACAACAGACGCACAATCCTGCTCTGGCAGCAAAACTACCAATATTCCCCTCAGTCAGAGGAAGCACGCTTCCCACACTCACTGTTTTAATAGCTTTTGGAGAAAAACGGGTGCCCAGCGTGGGACAGCCCTGAAGCATAGCCAGCTATACATGAATCTAGCCATTGTGCTGCCTCAGCCAGGGGTCCGCTCTCCCTCCTCCCACCCCTCTTTTGAAAAGGGATGTTCTCCAGACTGTGTGCATGTATTATGCTGCTGGGTTCCTGTTTGCTTGGTTCTCAACACCAGCAAGCAGAAAGCCTGATGTAGGAGGCATACAAATGACTGCAGGAGCAGGGGAAGAGGTCAGACCTGTGGGTTTAATAGTGGCAGATACCGTTGAAGGCCTCTGTCCACACAGCTAGGAGTAATGCAGTTGGATACTTCTCTAATAATTATAGCTCAGTGGCTAGAAAGGGAAGAGATTATTCTTTCTGCTTGACCAGATGCTGTAGATAGCATGTCCCCTTTGCCACACCAGCTGCTAGTATTTGTTTTTTCCAGAAGGGAGTGTAGGAGCACAGCCTAGGCTCAGGGAGCAATTGCAACAGTTAGCTCACACTGCCAGCAGCACAGCTCAATCTTACAGGCATCAGGGCAGAGTCTGTGCCCTATAACCACCCTTTTGCCCTCTGGGCAGATCTTCAAACAGAGATGGCAAGAAGCCGAGCCCACAGATGCTAGGCTTCAAGTCAGGCAGTGGCTGAAACATCCCATGTTTCTGATTGTTTAGGATGCAGGAAGCTGTGCAGACTGCCCTGGTGCTGGAAAGCCAAGACAGAGGAGACAAAAATCCAGATCATGTCTGTGAGAGACCTTCTTAGACACACAGTATAGAGAAGAGCTAACGCACAATTAAGCATTCACTGCTTACTGCTGTGAGGAACCCCAGAGAAGCTGCCAGACTTTGAAAAAATACCCTCACCATGAGGCCATGTTTTCCAGAGTACTTAGTGAGGTTGGCCTGTAGGTGAGTTAACTAGGGGAGTCTGCTGGAAACTTTACCAGTATAAAAAGGGCTAGTTAGCCTCTCCGCACTAGCGCAGGAAGAGCTATAAGGCTCTTGGTGCTAAATGAAACATGATCAATGCCTAATGACACATGCAAATTGCAGTACAAAGTGGCTGTGTGTCATAGAGCCATTACCTGTGCAAATCCAGATCTACATAAGGAAAAATCAGCTTTTCTTTAATCAGTTCCCAGATGACCCGTGTCATTTCATCTCCTTGCATCTCCACAACGGAGCCCCCATGGATTTTTTTAGACATCTTGAGCTGCAACAGACATAAAAAAACCCCAGCCCAAGTTAAAAACTGCCAACACACATCACCAATACGTGTATCCTGCATTTTTACAACACAACTGGAAAAGAGGTACTAACATAGCATACAGGATCTCTCCTCAAAGTCTTGAAAATAACCACAATTTATCCCTAGTTTCATGCTAACTGGTATTCTTCTTAAAGCCCCAGCTCCTAGGGAGATCTATCTGAGGATAAAAATAAAGGTTAATATCTGAGATTTAAGGACCTGTGTTCTAAGGGCATGAACTTTAATTATGGTTGTACAAAAGAATTTGAAAGCATGACCAAACTCTTCCCCCAAATTCCACAGAAATAGATGAGCACTATTTATTTTTAGATTTCACGAGTTCTAGTCCAGTTGCCTCTTCTTCTGAAAAACAGGGGTTAATGGACATTAGTTTAATGACAGCTCATATTGCTGGCACTATTACGATTAATACATTGTCAGCTTCTTTATTAACTTCCTTCTGCAGGAAGGAAGGAAACTGGTACAGAAATTCAAGGGCCACATCAAGAGTACTTTCTCCTGGCAAGCTTTATTTCTGCTGTTAAAATAAATACTGGACAGATTTGTTTTCTGTATGGAACAGAGGTTTCCCAAGATATTTGTTCACAAAGCCTCAGAAAATAAACCTGAACTCTGCCCTTCTATTTGCACTTTGTTCTTTGACAAAACCCAACCCCACAAGCCCCTGAACTGCTCTAACACAGTGCCCTGCTTTCTGACAGCCACAGTTTCTTGGTTGTCAGCTCTGATTATGCAAGAGCTATGACTTGGCAAGTTCTTCCTCCCAAGACAGCCCCCTTCTTGTATGCAGCTGTTAGGATACTACAGTAAGATACCAAGCCCTCGTGCCTGAGGTTGCAGTCTCACAGATACCAAGGTCCATGAATCACTTTATCCAGAATGAGGGGTACTACTGTACACAGAGTCTATTAATCTAGATGAAGTTATTCAGAGGTGCGAGGTTTGCAATGCAAGGGCCTCAGGTTACAAGCATGTGGGGAAACTGCTCCCCAGTTAATTTTTTTTTTATTATTTTTAATTAAACCAACTTGTGCTGAATTTCCAAAGTCCAATCCATTAAACATTTTTAGTCTGGGAAGAGAATAAGCTTTAAGCTATGTTCTAGCTACTGCATCAAACTTTTTTAAAGAGCAAAAATTAAAAAAAGTAAAACAAGGTTGTGAGTTACCGAGACTGTATTTACTATGAACACATAAACTTGAAAAATTAAATCATCCAAGGCACTCCTATCCCAAAGAAAGGTAGTATCTTGGCTTATATTAGGCCTTTCTAGTCCTCATGGAAAACTTCAGCTTCATATGACCACACTCTGAACTCAGTTTATTTATGCAAGTATTTTGGGCCCAATTTTCAATTGTGACTATCTAAATAAGGACTGTGTATTACACTCCCATGGCCTAGGCACAGGATTGCTACTCAGGAGACTTCAGTTTTGCTTTTGGCACTTACACAGTGTGAGAAACAGTCTGATTCATTTAAGTCAAAATGTACACAGACACCCACCCACCACTGCTTGTTTTGTAGTTTGGTCCCTACTTAGATAAGACAAATTAGACTATGTCAGTCCTAGCAATAGGTTTTGCAAAGCTGGCTTCAGACCTATACGGTATTGCTGTCACAAGGGGAACAAAAGCATGAGAGACGCACCTCCACCGAGATACATCCCCACTGATATGTGGAAACAGCAGCTTCTTAAACAACTCTGACAGCACCCTACGTGTTTATCTGGTCACGGCCCCAGTATTTTTCCCCTCCTCAAACACTGATGTCCCCAGTTTGTCTATGTACAGGGGCAGTACAGCAGTAGCATCCGCCCTATGTTCACCAGAGTCAACACGCCAAGAGGTTCCTCTAGAGAGCACACGTTCCCCAGAGTTCAACTCTTTCTGTCACTCTTCCCCTTTGCTTTTATACGCTCCAGAACTGCCAAAAGTCAGCAAGGTCTTTCTCCTAGAGCAACCCTTCCTTAAATACATTTAACCCAAGCATTTAGCCAAGGCAACTTAGAAGAAACTTCGTGAGTTTCCAAATACTCCTTGGTCCTCAGGAAGGACTTGGGCCCTAGAGTCAATAATTACCTATTGCAGCAACTCCTTAATTCAGGTTTACGGAAGATCTCTTCAGACCAGGCACGCTCCCAGGGAGGGCGGCGGAGATCGTTGTCACTAACCGAGATCTTGCCTGCACTCGTTTTTCAGCCGCGCTGCCCTCCATCCACGCCCGCCGCCCACCCCTGACAACGCCACGCAGCCTAGCTCTTCTGGCACAGGTAGGATTTGCCGACCAGGCCGCGGGCTGCAGCCGGGGCCACCAGCCGGGGCTGAAACCCAGGCACCGGCACCACCCCGGCACGGCGCTGCCGGGCCTGGCCAGCACGGCAGCGACCGGGGACGCTCCCCCCGGCCCGGGGGGGCCGCCCCGGGGTACGCGAGGGGTCCCGAGCGCAGCCGGCGTTAGGCGACACCACCGACTGTTAAGAGAGGTCTGGATTGCCGGGGGAGAAAGCCCAGCGCCAGGCCGGGGAGGCCGAGTCCGGGGTGCGAGCACCCCCTCAGCACCCGGGGCGTCTTCTGCGACACCTGCGGCGGGAGGGGGTGCCGGGCGGGCAGCCTGCCGCGGAGCCCCCGCCCCGAACCGCCGGGAGAAAAGCCCTTAAAGCCCGAAACCGCCCTCTCAGGGCTCCTCTGCAGGGCGGGGGACGCCACGACCGGGAGGGGAAGGACCAAGGGGCGGCGCGGGCCGGGCCCGTCCCGCCTCACCCGCGCGGCCCCGGGCCCCGTTACCTGCGGGCGGTGCCGGTCCGGCTCTCACGGCGACGCGGGACCCGGCCGTGCGCGGGGCCTTTTATGGGGCCGCGCCCCCGCCCCCGGCCCG
>NW_010972437.1:7412453-7424468 GCF_000737465.1 Haliaeetus leucocephalus
CGCAGTGGGCGTGAGGGGGGGGGGGGGGGTGAAAAGAGGCGGTGTCGGCCTGGGCCTGCGCCCCGGCAACCCGTACCGGCGTCGTCACCCGCGGGGAGCAGGTGAGGACAGCCTCTCCGGGGCTGGGCGATGCTGCGCGGGCCCGTGGTAGTGGCTCCCCGGGCTGCGTGAGCCCTCTTTGTGGGGTCTGGCCCGGCCCGGTCCTTGATAGCGGCTGGCGGCGGTGGCGCTCCTAGGCTGGCTCGGGGGTCGCCGCGTGGCCGCTGCCTGCAAGCAGCTTTCTGCTGCTTCCTTCCCGCCCTGCCGCAGGTGATCTTCCGGGTCCGCCATCCCAGGCGGGCCGGCAGTCGCCTTCGGCGGGTGCGTGTCTGTGACGGGGGAGGGTAGGGGTGTCCCCTCTCCAGAGGGGAAAGCAAAGCAGTCAGCGTGGTTGCGGCGCAGAGGGTGGAAGTGAGGTGTGTCATGCACTTATGTTTAAATTAGGACTGTTCGGCTTTTACACCCGGGGTGTGTTAGTCAGGTGCCCAGGAGGAACATCCGAGTAACAAGGAGTGCTTGGACTCTTCTGGCACTGAGAGGTTGTGGTCAGTTTTGTGGGGTGCAGGATGTCGCAGAGCCATTCCGGATGTAACTGCGGAACGTGTATGGAGGTTCGCGCCCACACTTGCGCTCTGTTTTATCCGTGATGAGTTGGTGATTGCTGAAGACGTTGCAGCCTAAAGTGGCTTTAGATTTATCCCCAGTGGCTGTTTGGTAAGAAGCCTGAGGAAGATGTAGTCTGTTTTTGTGCTTGTTGACTGATATGTGTGTCTTGCTTTCTGATTTCCCATAATCTACAAATAAGTGACTATTTCCCTGTTTCTTGGGGGGCTGGTGCTGTCTTCCTTTTAGTGGGAGAACTAAAGCACTTTAAGAAAGGGTGATATACTCCATAGCTAATGTGTTGTGCAGCACAGAAGATCCAGGTGTTTCTGGAGCAAATGCCAAGCACAGTGCTCTTCAGTCTATTAATTAGGATAGTACTGCTGTCACAGAAGCAATTACTGTGTGGTTTCTTTTCCCTTGAAGCTAAAGTTTATTTTTCCAGAATCACATATATGATGTATGCAAGCTCAGAGACTTCCTTGGTTTTTTTTGTCTTGCCAGGTTATAGCCAGTTGTTGAGATATGAACATAACTTCCTAGAAAACTTCTGGCTGACTTTATAATGGCATTTTTTAATGTGGTAGTGTGTGTGGGAACACAGTCCTGTTGTACATTCAACATTTAAAAAGCAAGTTATCAGTTGTCTTAAGTGTTGAAGAAACAATTCCAAATTTACCTGAAGATATGCTCTTGAAGGCATTTTCCATGAACTCTGGTGTTTAAGCATGTTCAAAACATCAGTTGTTTGAATCATATTGCTGAAATGCACAACAGCAAAAAGTACCGTGGCTTACGTGGGAGAGGGAAGCATTCCAGACTGAGACTCAACCTGACATAAAGAACCTGACCAAAGTTACTCCTGAAACTTTGTGAATGATGTCTTTTTTCTTTCTTAAGGATATGTGAATGTCAGGAGAAACTGAGCTAAATGTGCTTACTATACAGAGCAACAAGCAAAAGTCCACTGAGAAGTCACATGATTGACTTGCAGATACCATCTTTTGTGCATTCATTGTAGGAGTGGTCAAACCTTGCCACATGAGCTGCATGCAGCTTGTTAGCACTTCCAGTGTCACTTGTCAACCATGTGGATTTTCTCTGGACTACGTAGATTTTTATTGTGGCTTCTTAGAACTTGGAAGAAAATGTCCTAGTCAGTAAAATACGCCTGTAGAGTCTAGGGAGCAGTTGTGAAAACTGGAAACTAGTATTTCATGAAGGAGCATTTATTAGCTGCTAAGCAGGAAGTAGGCTTATAGAGGGTTTTGATCCTTGGCACAGGTAAAAGTCAGCTGTCCCTCGTAGCTTCCATTAGTTCCCCGTGTTCCTGCTCTGTCAAATGTTTCACTAAGTCTTGATTAAACAAAGATGAAGGTAGTAAGCACCTTAGCCTTGCAGTCTAGAAGTGCAGGCTTAGTGAGGCAGAGTGGCAGAAATCAGGTGTGTATTGAGGTTAAAGAATATGGGCTGTGAGGAAGTATGACTCTTGGCTGTATGAAGGCTTTAGTACACAGCAACTAGGCTTAATAAGTATGGCTTCCCCTAATACAGAAGGTGGTTTGTTTTGTTTGTTTGTTTTTCCTTGATGTAGCTACTCTTGAAAACAAGGAAGTTTGGAGGTGTTAGATATGACAACAAATAAACCACAGTTTGGGTTACTTTCCTGGTAACTTTCACAAGGCCCTGTACTGTAGTGCAGAGGGGAAGGAAGCAGTGTCCACCAAACTTAATCTTTCAGTCCTGCTATTGTTTGCAGTTCTTTCTATTTCTCATTCTGAAGTTAGCCTGGCCAGATGATGAGTATGTCTTGCGCTTGCTGAGGCATGCCCGTCTTCAGTTTTCTTGTTACAAGGGCTGCAGAAGTCACGGCACTGACAGCTTTTCTCTTGAGCTGATGTTAAAACTTTGTGGTACGCATGCAGAGTCTCCATTTGAAAACTTTAAGTTCCTTTAAAACAGCAACTGGAGTGTGTTATCAGACAGAGTAGTGGCTGTCCACTTACTTTGATTGTTCTGGATGTTTAACTAGGAGCTCTGAGTTGCTCTCTGCAGAGATGCTGATCTCTTGCCAATGACAGGCAGGGGACATGGGCTCCTAACTCTGGCACTCTTGACCTGTGCTAATAGCAGATGTCTGTGGTAGGTGGGTGAATGTCCCCACTCTAGCATCTAATGAGACACCTCCTCTTCAGTTGACTGAAGATGTTTTGTTTCAGCACCCTGTGTATAATGCACATTGCTGAACTCTTTCCAGGGCACGTGAAATGGCTGCAGATGACAAACGGTCTCCGACACTGGACTCTACTGGTGATCTACCTCATTCTCCTAGTAGTCCGTCTCACCTCACTCACTTCAAACCCCTGACTCCTGACCAGGATGACCCTCCTTTTAAATCAGCCTACAGCTCTTTTGTAAATCTCTTCCGTTTCAGCAAAGGTAAGTGCCTGGGGCAACGTGTGTGCATGGATTGTGCGTGATGTCTGCTTTATTGATGCCCTCTGCTGCCACATAAACTTGTAAAAACACCTCTGAATATTACAAGCATAATGTCAGATGGCTGGCCAAATGGATGGTGAGTCAGTTCTTTTGTGAGGGATGTTGCATCTTGCTTTTGGGTGACATAGTAGAGCTTTGCTGTGGGAGAAGATAGCCAGCATCTTGCAGCTAGAAATCTGTGGCTGCCCATGAAGGTCAGAGACAAGCCATTTAGCAGATAGTATTGTATAGCTTCTTAGCTGGGCCTCTGGATTTCCTTTGCCTGTATGAAGTTTTTGGGGCTAAAAGCGGGAGTAGCCCTCTGCCAGCCTATATGAGCAAAATGTGTGCCTGTCCTTCCAATGCAAGTTCTTACTCCAGACTTCCTCCACTCCTCACCTTCCTGTGCATCTTATACCTTCAGCTGGGAGGCAGCTGAGCTGTAATAAAGTGGTGTATTTACAGGAAGCTCACCCTTAATTTGCATGGCTTAGCTGTTCCCCATCAAGAGGTCTGAAGTGTTGTGAAAGTTTTGTATATTAAAAAGTACTGCTTGATTTTGGCCTTTGTGTTACATGTATCATGAAACACTTATATTCTCAGTAGGCAAGCTCTTAAAGACCTATGTGAGTTTCTTTTTTGTTTCAAAGAAATACACTGCAAGGAGTGGTGAATGAATGCACCTTGGTTTTGTACAAAAACTGTATATCTCTTTGCTGGAGATGGCAAACTGGTCAGCTGCTTTTGTTTAGTCTGTTCATTATTCAGCTCTGCTAAGCATATTTCTGCGATGTTTGGGCTAGAGAAAAAGAGCCAAGATAGCTTTTTGCATAAGCAAGCTGATCTGTTCAGACTCTTCTTATGCAGAATGAAAAGTAATTACTTGGTATGACTGCTATTAGTTTGCATAGCAGAATATTACCTGTCATTATTAATTTATTGAAAGTAACATAAGATGTGGTCAATATTGGCTTCACTTGTTTGTCTCTGACAAATGTAGCTGGAGTCAGCAAAGCATTGTTTTGAAAGAATGTGAAAACAACCTTGAAATGGCACATGAAATGGGCATATTACTGGAATCGGTGAGAACCTGTCTATACTTGATCCTCTGATGGAAAAGGGTGGTTTATTAAAGGCTGCGGTAACTTTAATGTGACCTCTGTACTGGCTTCTAACATGACTGAAAAACTCTTTTCAGGGCAGAAGCTGATAATCAAGCATAGCTACTCCATATAGCAAGAATAATTGATGCTTACTGATTTTTTTTTTTTAAACACTTTTCACATTAGGGACATTTCTCAAATACCCTGAGCCTTGACAGACAAGTTTTACATACTGGCCTGTTTCCATGTTTTGTATGGTACTTTTCAGACTAAAAATTCATGTCTTCTGTTATGTATAATTATGATCCAAATGAGCTATTTGAGAGGTTTTTACCCTTTAGTTTTGCATGCACTGTTTTTCTTTATCATGTCTGAACAGTCGGTTTCTTGCTTTTTGTCAACTACAGATGATGGCAGGCTTTCATCCCCGGCAGAGAGAGCAGAGGCAGGACAGAGCGATCCACAGGTGTTGAGCAGTGGCTGGTCCAGTCCTCAGCATCCCACCAGGGCTCAGTCTCTGAGGTCACCGGTTCCTTACAAAAAGCAGCTGACTGGTGAGCTGCAAAGAAGATCTTCTACAACCCTGGGTAATTTCAACTCTTTGTGCTACATGGGAATGTTGTACTAGCTGGTCTGGGATGCTTCAGAGTGAGGTGGAAGGAGGTGAACAAAGGTTCACTGACTGTCTAGATTGATGGCAGAATTTGGTATCAGGCTACGCTGCTTCTGTTAGTGAGGTTGCACTTTAACTTCAGAAGTGTGTTCCCTCTACCCATCTTAGTGTTCCAGCAAGACACTGTTGTTGGGGCTCTGCTGTTTCAATTATGAAACAGTCTGGAACAGAAGAGGATGCCAAAACACATCCAATGTCTTAAAGTCACTTGAACCTTGATCCTGAAAATTTCTGCTTTGTCTTGAGAGACTTGATTTGCTTAACAGCCACATGCA
This sequence comes from Haliaeetus leucocephalus, assembly GCF_000737465.1. Classification (NCBI taxonomy): domain Eukaryota; kingdom Metazoa; phylum Chordata; class Aves; order Accipitriformes; family Accipitridae; genus Haliaeetus; species Haliaeetus leucocephalus. Next base: position 7,417,625 of record NW_010972437.1, read on the forward strand.
AACTATAACTTTAGAACTCAGTCTGAATGGGGTTGATGTTTGTGTCTTCAAGGGAGTTATAAATGCAGGTTTTTGCTTGTAGCTGTTTTGAGGAGAATTGAATAGGAACTTGCATCTAAAACGTTTTTATTCCTAACCTTGGAACTATTGCCAGATGCCATACTGAATCTCTTTTAGCTGGAGTGGGAATTGAATGTGATTGCAAAGGTGCAACTGTGTAATGGCTTTATGAAGATCAGGAAGAGCTAGTAAGTAGGTTGCAGGGGTCCCTCTTGAGATCTGCCTGGTTACTGTCAGCCATTTGTGATGGCCTTGAGCAAACTGCTAAGCTGGGTAAAAATCCTGTGCAAGACAGTATTTCCAAGAGTATGTTAGCTAGTGCAGACAAATCGGATCTTAAATGTTGTTAATGTGTATGGGATTTTCAGAAAGATGTCTAGTCTTGATAACAGGGCAAAAGTCCAGGACAGATAACTAACTAGCATTTTCATCTCTCTAAGTCATTTGCATGCTGTCTTAGTTGAACACATTCATCATCTTCTTCCTTGCCGTCTAGTACTGTGTATGCTATTCAGTTGTACCTGTCACAACAAACCAATTAAGGCTGGCTTGCTTTGTTTTTTAAAGCTTTTTCTCAAATGCCCCAAGTACGGCAGTGTGCTCTTGGCTGATTTGCCAATTTGCTTTACTTCATTCTTGGTTACCTCTTGTAAATCACTTGGAAATTATCTGGGTATTACAAATTAGAAACCTTTAGGTGAGGTAGGTTGTTTGGTACTCAGAAGGCAGAAATAATCTTGCTCTTTGACTTCCACTGGGAGCAGGCAGTCAGGGAAATGACACTTAGTCTAAGGTGTGGAGGAGGAACTGTTGCTGCATTATTCCAACGCCTTTTCAGGACCTCCATTCACGTCCCTGGGTTTGGATGAAAGTATGCTTGGAAAAATGTGATGATGAATCACCCTGGAAAGAAGTAAAGTTAGACCAAGCAGGAATTGCTGGCTTTTTGAAGAGATTTCTGTGATACTGGGTGCTGAGTGCCCTGTCTCACTGTTAAGTAAATTCCCCCAAATAACCTTGGTGCTGTAACACATAGGAACTCTGTGTAAAGCAAGTAAAAATGTACTGGATTGGTGAGGAGGTTACAGGGAAATTTTCTAGAGGCATTGCTTTTTTTGAAGCAAACTTTAGAAAATTAGTTTTCATACCTTCTTTTATCTTAAAAGGTGCTAAATAGTCAGGTCTTTGAGGATTTCTGAACATTGAGCAGAGGAGAATTTTACTTCTGCCACTGCAGCTGATGCTCAGCTGTACAAATAATCTTAGAAATTATTCTCATATCTAAAGAATGAGAAGTATGAGAAGTGATGTGATTTACATAAACACCTAGATTGGGAGGTCAGTTCACCCACTCACATCAGTGACAGTGAGGTGTCTAATCTAGTTGAGTTTTCTTGCAACCATTTATCTGTAGGCCTGTAAATGTCTCTAGGCTTGGCCATTACTCAGATATTTTGTAACATGGGCAAGTGTAGGCAGTAAAATGCGCAAGTCCTTCACAGAAGTCTCTCTAGCCTGCTTGAGTTTAAATAACATGCCAACCTTAAGCAAACTGAAAGGAATAAATAAATAAAAGGCTGCTGGTGCCTCTAAACAGTGATGGAATGAAATTGCTCCTGAAGATGCTGACTACCACCCCTCATCTGTCCATTAGCTTACACTGCACAGCAGATACTCTCATTGCTTGGGGACCATGCTGGCTGACAACTGCAAGCGCAGAAAGACATGGAGGGATGGTGGCTTTTGTAGGAAACTGTCTAGCATCAAAGATGTAGGATTTCAGTTGTGTGCTTTCCTGCAGGACTCTTACATGAAAACATTATAATAGCACCTTACTGGCTTTTGTGAAAATAGGAGAAGCTGCTGGATGCCTGGCTTATGTCAGAGATGCTTTGTGGCTTGTATGGGTGAAGAACCAGTGCTGAGACTCTGCACTGACTTCTGTGGCCTCCCTCTTGGGTAATCTGTTGCATCTTCATCTGCTGGAGTAGGGTGCTGGGTTGCTAGTGTCACTTCTACAGAGGCAGTTGGCCCAGCTGGTTGTATTGGACTGCATGTGCCTGTGTGTGCTGTCAGCTGAGTGCTTTCAAGGTGCTGGATTGAACCAAAATAGTCACGTACTGAGATAATGTCATAGCTTGCAAATCGAGTTTAAGGAGAACTGGAAATGCTGACCAATTGGAGAGGGAGCACTGGTAGTAAAAGCACTCCTAACTTGTTACCCTGTTACGCAGGATAATGCTGTTAATGCTAGACAATTGTAGCAGACTGGAAGCGATAGGGAATGGCAGAGGAACTTAGTAGATTAAGGAAAGGCCAATGATCATATGAGGGGTAAGAAGGCCTGAGAAAAGCGTGTGGTGGTTACTGGGAATCATAAAGAATGTGACTTATTACCAGAGTATCTTTTCTATTGAAAAAGGTTTTGGAAAATGAAAATGCATCTTGTAAAATGAAGTTAAGGACAACTTTCATCCTTTTCATGTCAGTACTTTGCATGGCAGTGACATGAGGAAGATGCGATGTTTGAACTGTGATGGTGAACTTGAATATGAAATGTTATGCTTTGGCAGCGAATAACTAGAAAGCAATTGATGTTGATCTGTACTCGCAAAACTGTGGTATCCCTGACAAGGGCATTTGTTCCTTGTTGAAACTGTGTGAAGCTCTCTGTTGTACCTCTTGTGTTAGTGTGTGGTCAGCTCTCTTCCTGTAAACTGAAACTAGCAGTTAAGTTGCAAGAAAGTAGTTCTCATAGTGTTTTTGACTTGGCATTCACTGTAAAATGAATGCTAAAATACATAGGGTCATGAAAGAAACTCTGGAAAAACATATTTCAGTGATTCAGTAATTGAAGATGCAGAACAATTGCATGACTTACTGAGCAAACCTTTCTGTGGCCTGAACTCGGAAGAGTGTATGGAGTAGGTAGTCATAGCTGGAATGGTACTGCAGGTTCCTTCTCAGTGATCACAGTTCAGGTGGGGAGAGTAGGAAAAAGAGGAGAAAAACGTACAGTATTTCAGAGGATGTATCGGTTTTGCCAAAGATCAGCAGCCATGAATACATATAGGAAGGATGAGGGTTACTGTTGAAATATGTATTTTTTTCTTTTTTTTAGCTGTAGGAGTTAATTTTTAGTTTAAGAAGGATAAACAGGTTGGAACCAAGTCAAATTGGAAGTCTAGATGGGGTTCCTTTTGGTATATTGTGGTTTTGTTGCATGAACATGTAGATGGGAAGGGAAAGGATAGGAAAAACACAATTGCTGCATAAACTGGTAGTCCTGAAAACATGTATTCCACACTCATGTTGGTGTGTTACACTGAAGGGCTGAGATGCAGCTGGTGTTTGTTAAATGCAAAATGATATCAAGTGAAAAATGACTGTCTTCTATGAGAGTTTGGCTAGGGAAGAAGAGTAAATGGATGAAGATACGGTAGAGTTGTGGACTGAGAAGGTATAAGGACTCTATATATCAAAACTGTGAGGAAGCTGCCGTTACTTCCTGCAGTTGTTTTTGTGCTGGTTGGATAATGACAAGCAAAAGTTTGTGGACCTGATCTGGTTGTCATAACAGATTAAATAACACTTAAATAAAGTTTAATTTTATTTTAAAAACCTAATTTCTTGTGTGCAATTTTAATTGTGGCTGCTGGGCTGTGTGGTTTTTTTGGGGGGTGTTGTGTTTTTCTGTGTGTGGGGTTTGGTTTTGTTGTTTGGGGGTTTTTTAGTAGCATATACTGAGTTTGCTGCTTCAGGAGCACTAAAAAAGTTTACCACTACTTAGATGTGTCATTGTAGTCAAGCCTTTTGGCATCAAACCAAAAGAAGATATGAAATCTCTTCACAAGTGCAACTGATGGCAGTTGGGATGATGGTATGGGCAAAGCAAGAAAAATACTCCTACAGTTTCTGTGTTTGTGGAAGGACATGTGAGTTTTGCAGATTTAATGGTGAAATAAGGAAACACAGTTACAACGGTGAAAACATATACATCTGTAAATCATGTGTGCATTAACTGAGGAAATGACTGTGGTACTTATAGTAATGGAATTTGTATCAGGAAGGAGTAAGAGTTAACTTAAGACTGATCCATGTGAATTCTTTTATAAGGATGGTGTTTTAGACACAGTGTGTCCTGTACTGCAGGAATGATAACTTCTTACGTTCCTGCTATACAGTGTGTTTTCCTCCAGAAAGGGAGAAATCACATGATTGAAAAGGAAAAGAGCCAACTGAATTTTAATCTGAGAACCATCAGCTTCTCTAGTACAAACAGGTTAGCCATGTGCTCCTACTGCAGATGACATGCTTTTTCTAATGTAGATGACATCCTTTTGACATTGTTTTATGTAACACAGAAAAGGGCATTTAACTAATAAGAGAGCAAGTGTGGAGTTACCTATGGCATTTTCTCAGTGCTGTGTATGTTCATACTTTGGGAATCACTTGCCTGGCAAGATTTGTAGCTAGTTAGGCAGGAGGTCTGATAGTAATTTTTTGAATCGGAAGCAACATTCCTGGAAAGAAGATATTATTGAATTCAGAAGTTACAGCAGGAAAGTCCAGGAAGTAAATGCAGCATAGATCTTGTGATAGAAGGAGGAGCCAAAGGTTTCTGTGGTATTATCAATGTTTTCTTGAAATATTAAAGTCCCCTTAATCACCCGAAAACACTCAAACTTGGTACTGTCCAAAATTATACTTGTTTGATTTAAAAAAAAAAAAAAAAAATCCACGTGGCTAGCCAAAGAACTGGGTTTAAGCACTCTAGAATCTCTTTAAAATCATCTCTTGTTGTGGATTCTTTGTTGTACATAGGTCATTAAGCAGCTATATGTGGGCTGATTAACTAAAAATATCTACTGAGTACCTGAAGAGGAGGCATGGAATACCACAGTTTTAATCACATTACTCTAAGGGTTTTGATCTCCTGCACACAAAAGAATACCCTAGTTGTAACTGCACGGCAACAGTTAACACGTTTCTGCTAGTGCTGTCAGCATTCCTGCTGACATCAGTGATATGTAAAGCAGTAAACAGAAAGCAGCCATGACTGTTCTTCCTCTAGTAGGGGGAATCAAAATAAAATGCAAGTCAGATGGAGAGCAGCGAAGATGGTAAGAAACTGTAAACTGTTCAGAAAAGTTGTTGATGTAGAAAAGTGACTCTGAAAATGTTTAAATGTTCAGGTAAATACAGCATTGTGTTTGCAGATCTTTCTGGAGAGAAGGATCCTGTTTGTAACTCATATAGCAATGCTTCAAAGTAATCTGGCATTTATAAGAATTTAAGAAAAATAAGAAATTAACTGTGTTACCTTTTTATTCTGGATTTTCTTTGCTATAGTTAATTAAGAATGACTGTACAAGTTCTCAAAAACATGAAATTCTGGATGCATTTTATTCTGAGTTACTGTTTTTAATAGAAACTGAGCAATTGAGTCCTGAGACTTGCTGTAATCATTTATAAAGAAGTTTATGTTAAGGCATTGACTTATACCAATCCTAGAATGAATGTGAATATTGTTGCCATTATTTTGTAAGTATTGATATGTTAGAGGGAATTCTAAAAGGAGACTTCAGTGCTTTCTAAAGGGTTCATATAGTAGGTTGAAAATAACTACTTCTTTAAAAGATGTTTTCATTCTCAGAGAACTTAAATCAGCTCTTGTAAACACAGAGAATGGTATTTAAAATGCCAGTCAGAGCAAGCTATCTGGCATCAGAAGCTCCTTTTTGGGCGAGAAGAGTGCAAGGGCAAGAAGTGAATACACGCTGTAACTTTGTAAACTACATACCTATGTGAACATTTCTCCCTCTAATGGGGTTTTGTGTTGTGATGTAACTGTTGATGTATCACGGAAGAAATGAATACTACTCTCCCTTCCCTTCCAGACAATCGAAGGAAAGTTGAACCGCCTCTTGGAGGTCATGATCCTCGAACAGCTGTTCAGTTACGAAGCCTCAGCACTGTTTTAAAGCGTCTCAAAGAAATCATGGAGGGGAAGAGCCAGGTACTACTTCTGAGGGATTTGCAGGCCAAACTATCTAGAAACTGAACTGTTTACTGGGCTTTTCTGAGCTTCATTTTTAGATGTATCATGGGGATTTTTTTCAGATGTTTGAAGGATGAGTGAATAAACTAAAAAATTATTGTGTGCGTGCAGGGGAAACAATTTAAGTTGATGCTGGCTTTTGACATGTCAAACGTGTCATATTGGGGGAGTGAAATGTTGCAGTTGCTCAGCTTCTTGAACTTGGACCAGACACTCTCATTTTAGACTCCTTCCCACTTCTGTATTACCTAATCTGGTATCACTTGATGGTTTTTTCCCTTGCTAACCGTAAGCAGGTGAAACACACTTACTGTCACAAATAGTAATGCGAATTCTGAGGATGAATTAAATCTGCTACTTACTATGGTAATGATTGGTCACAATATTTGCTTCAAAGGCTTGTCCTACTAATCAATTTTGATTTGGCTGGATAAGGGTCTGGTGGTTGCGATTGACTTGCTGATTTCACCTCCCTCTGCTGTGTTGGACCATGCCTTTAAGAGGAGGATCTAGCTGACAAAAGAAGCTACAACTATTTATAAGTGATGATATAAATAGCTGTGTCTGGGAGCAAGACACAAACAGGCAAAAGTACATTTAATTAAACTGAATGAAGAGGAAAAAGGCTTTTGGCTTGGGGTAGCTGTCGTGGTTTAACCCCAGCCAACAACTAAGCACCATGCAGCCGCTCACTCACACCCCTCCCCGTGCCTCCCCCTTCCC
>NW_010972437.1:7424478-7515534 GCF_000737465.1 Haliaeetus leucocephalus
CCAGAAGGAAAAAGGTGAAACTTGTGGGTTAAGATAAGAACAGTCGAATAGAACAGAAAGGAAGAAACTAATAATGATAATAATAACAATAATAAAATTACAATAATAATAAAAGGATTGGAATATACAAAAGAATTGATGCACAATGCAATTGCTCACCACTTGCCGACCAATGTCCAGTTAGTTCCTAAGCAGCCATTCCCCCAGGCCAGCTCCCTGCAGTTTATATACTGGGCATGATGTCACATGGTATGGAATACCCCTTTGGCCAGTTTGGGTCACCTGCCCTGGCTGTGTCCCCTCCCAGCTTCTTGTGCCCCTCTAGCCTTCTTGCTGACTGGGCTTCAGAAGCTGAAAAATCCTTGACTTAGTATAAACACTACTTAGAAACAACTGAAAACATCAGTGTGTTATCAACATTCTTATACTGAATCCAAGACATAACACTATACCAGCTACTAGAAAGAAAATTAACTCTATCCCAGCCAAAACCAGGACAGTAGCTTTTACAGGTAGACTTTGAGTAGACTCACTTAGCTGCTATTCTGCTTGTAAGAGTAACTTTGCTTTGGCAGAAAGGGCGATACTTTTGAGGGTGAAACAAAAGCCTTTCATTGCAGTAAGCAGGACATTGAGTGTGGCTCCTGTTAATATTTCAGTTTGTGGCAGCTTCTGAAGGCCCTGGAGATTTTCAGACATCTTTGAAGGTATGGGAGGGCTCAAACAGACAGGATGCAGCAGTAAATGAATATGTCTAGATCTTTCTCTGAAAGTGGTATGTTAGTTGTCAGCATGCTGACTTCTGTCGAAATGGTAATGCATCGCTGCCCTTGACTGCAGCCATGTCTTGCTTGAGTCACTCCAGGTAACAGTTTCTTCCGACTGTGGACTTGGTCTGTCTCTACAGGAGACCACTTTCTGTTGTAGAAAGCAGATGTTAGATCCTGGAAGGTGCTGCTGTAATCACCTCTGCTGCTAACGGGGGCCAGACTTCTGTTCTGATCCCTTCCTTGTAGGCTGTTCTTGACGTGAGTGTTGGCTCTGACTTGAGCAAGGCAGAGAGCTGGAAGGTGTCGCCAGCAATGGCTGGGTTTCTAAACACCCAGTCATGTACATGTGGGGCAGAGGCACTGGAGCTTGGAACAGCCACGCTGTATGTGGCAGAATCAGTGACTTGGCTTACCATGCAAAGCCGCAGCAAAAACTGTTACTTGGCATCCCCTGCAGCTTTGCAAAAGTTCCTTGGCAAAGCTCTTCACTGCATCTTTCCCTGCTTGAAGCTTAGTGTTCATCTTAAAAAATTTTAGACTCTCTTGAATGCTAGACTGCCTTGAGTAGTCTTTGACCTTTTTCTGTACAAATTTTCTTGAGTGAGGGCAGCAGGAAATTGTTGACCATAGCTGTTTTGGTCTCAAAATTGGTCTAGCAGCTGTGTCAAACTTCACTTTGTGAATGCCCCAAAATAAACCCCAATTCAGGATAAGGTTTTTTTTGGTTCTGTGAAAATCAGAGTTACTCTCTTCTCTGGTTGTTTTGAGAAAATTCTTGCAGCACTTTCTCTTCCTAAGAAAAACCCAGAGTATTCAGTCCCTCTGAAAAGGCGTATTGCCAGAACTGAACTCCAGCAAAGAGTGTTTCACAGTAAGAGTTGTCATGTGACCATTAGCAGTTGTCTCCATCCATTGTAATTGTAGCTGGTATGCTCAGAATCACAATTGAGAGATTTGTCTTGCTCTGTTTATAGTTACAGCACCAAAGGGAAGTTTTAACTCTTTGTTTTCAAGTCTTAAAAACAAGACAAAAATTCCTTTGGCTGCACCCATGCTGTAAATCAGTATATGTTGTTATCTGCTGAATGTGTATTTCACAGTTGTCTTCACATAGCAGTTAACCTGGAGTTCTGAAACAACATCGATCTGGAACACAGGCTTTTACAACTGTTTACTGAGGTTTTGAAGAAGTTGATCATGTAACAAAACTTTTTACATGTATCTATAATCCTTCCGAAGTACATCCCAGTATTAGCTGTTGAAATGATCTTCCTGCACTGATAATTCCTGGTAACTTGATTTACCCCGGATAACAGCTTCAACTAATGTGTGGGGTTTGTGTTGTTTTGGTGGTGGTTTTTTTTTTTTGTTTTAGTTTTTTTTTGTTTTAGTTTTTTTTAAACTGTGCTAGTTGAGGGCCTATCATGTGCTAGGGGCAAATGAGAGGAAAGAGCAATCAGTACTTCATATGTTTGTTTCTTCTTGACTTTTATCTACAGCTCATCATAATTTTTATCTGCTTTGCTTCCATCTTGGATCAAGAAGGCAAAGGCTTACTACATTTATTCTCACAGTTAAGAACTTTCTCAGTCTTCTGGCTCCCTATAAAACCGCATGAAAAATCCTTTCCATGCATGTGTATGCTTATACACAAGGGTGTGCACACACACATATATGAATATATGAAATTGTCCTTTTCAGGTGCACAGTCTACAAAGCAATCATGAATCTAAACATGCTTTTTTATCTACACGAAATAGCTTTTCATTACTGCCTTCCTTTGTAGGACAGTGACTTGAAGCAGTACTGGATGCCTGACAGCCAGTGCAAAGAATGCTATGACTGCAGTGAGAAATTCACCACCTTCCGGCGGAGACACCACTGTCGACTTTGTGGGCAGATCTTCTGTAGTCGATGCTGCAATCAGGAAATCCCTGGAAAATTCATGGGCTACACAGGTGGGGTTTATTTGTTGAGAAGCAGAATGTTCTCTGTGTGCTCAGCTCTGTTTGGACTACTACATTTTAGATTCTGGCATCTGCTAGAGAATGCTGTACAGGTCTCTAGTGGGCTTAGAAATAAGCAAAAAGAATCACAGTACCTAATTCTACCAGTTTCTTCATGCACAATGGTGGATTATGCCATGCCTGCTTATTTTTACCAACATTACATCAATGATGACAAAACAAATATGGCCACTATTTAACAAGGATGTTCACTACAAAAAGTGTGCTCAAGTAAAATCTGCTCTTAGTAATGGTAATTTTAAAATGTAACGAGCCACATGTTCTAACTGAGGATGAGGGGAATTCTTTCAAATACCAATTACCAAACTCTAGACATCTCCTGATGGAGGTAATTATTTCCAGACATCAGCTGGTATGTCATATCTGACTGGCTATTGTTGTACCATGATTTCAGTGTGCACATGTGCTGTCTCTCCCTGCCCCTGCAACCTGTCTCTCTCTTACCGATCATGTGTTATGCATCATTTGACATGGAGAAATTCCCTGAGAGTATATTTATCTGGGGTTTTGCTCTTTAAGGGAATATGAGAACTAGACTTAAACATGCAAAGAGGTTTTGAAACAGAAAATCCTTCTTTTCCCCCCACTACACACCTCTGATCCTGTAGGAACAGAGTACTATTTGTTCCTGTTCACTTAACACTCTCTGGTTCCCCTTTCCATAGGGGATCTCCGAGCCTGCACTTACTGCCGCAAAATAGCCTTAAGCTATGCACACTCCACAGACAGTAACTCCATTGGAGAAGACTTAAATGCTCTGTCCGATTCTGCGTGTTCTGTATCAGTGCTGGATCCTGGCGAGCCACGCACACCAGTTGGGAGTCGTAAAGCTAGCCGCAACATCTTTCTGGAGGAGGATCTAACCTGGCAAAGGTAAAGTGAATGGCTTCATGCTGAGCTCCAGAACCTTAACTGTGTTTTCAGGCTGATGCCTGCCTAGACAAAAGCTGGTGGTTTCCATCCAGGAAACTTAGAAGTATATCTCCTGTGAAAAGAATGTAATCCTGTGCTTGCTTCTAATATTATTCTCTTCAAGTTGAAATGTGGAAACTTTTCTAGTGAAGTTTCAAATTATTTGCAGTTCTTCCTTTGAACCTAGGAAGGTTCCTATTGAACCAGTGATTCTATACTAGTGACAGAGTAGGCTTTTAGCTTCAGAGTTTAAAAAGACAAAACCAAACCCCACCCCTTCTAACCACCAGTGTATCAAGAGGCAAATGAGTGTGGTGCCGATGCTTTGCCTGTCAGGTTTGGGGATTGGGCAAGACAATACAAGAGGTGCTGTCTGTGTAATTAAGAGATAAATGGTGGAAGTAACCACCTGTTTCAACTGAAGTGGGATTGAAAGGACAGCTATAAAGGTTCTCTGATCTCCTTTCAAAGTATATTTCTTTGTATTGCTCTTGAATGAGGGGATCTTTATTTCTGGAAGATGAATGAAAGAACAATGCACTTCTCAAGTGGTATGCAAGTTAATTTCTGCGGACCTTGATTTAATTTAATGTGGTGGGGGGAGGAAGAAATAATGAGACGTGGTATTTGTGCTCATTTTTCTAAAAGCAGAAGAACAGGCAGGTGTGAAACTACCAAGGAGGCCTTGAGTCAGAGCCTTTCTTCAACTGAGGGATAGTGTTAGTGACATGTGCCTCTCAGCAGATCTCTTCTAGTGGTCCTGATAGTATTAAAAGAAAAACCTCAAAAACAACTGTCTTCAGAAAATTCTCTGACTCTTGCTTTGCCTGTTGCTTTTCAGAGTATGGTGTTCCTATATGGAAGCAATTAAATAATCAGCTTTAGGCCTAAATAAAGGAAACTACTTCTGGTTTAATGTCATGGTTATCTAAAGCAGTAATGTTGCAATGCTTGGGATAAATACTACTAAATTTTGAATGGGGGATTAAGTATGTGTGCTCGGAATGCTTCTCTTCAGGTGTACAAAATAATAGAAGGTATCATTAATTCTGTTTTCTGATGTGTTATTAGTATCTTTTATTATGACAGCGCAACAGCTTGTAGACATGAACATGTAAAGAAAGTATTTATATATTTATTTGGGGCAGCTTGTAGCACTCGAGAAAAAATACTGCCTAATCTTGAAAGGCTGATAACTCATTCTATACTAGAACACTTAGTCTTGTTGGGAGACACTGAGTAAACATGGGCTGCTTTTATGTGTGAAAGGGAGAGAGATCGAGATTAGGTAGTTCATTGTTGCTTTAGGAGGATGAAAATTGTCTTCAGTGCTTGTTGCTCTTGAAATGTAAAACTTTGCAGTGGACTACAGTGCTTTTTTAATATTGCATTTGTTAAGTTCCTGATTGACCTTCAGAGGTTTAAACTCAAAACATTGAACTTGCCACTTTCCACTGTGGTGCAGTTTAACTCACAGCTTCATAAGCAAAGTTTTTTGCTAGTATGTGGCTTCTGTGTGAGAAGTAGTTTTCTTCAGAAGGAAACTTGGCAGTTGAGTCTCTTCCCAAAATAATGTATCTGAGTTAAAGCTCTTGCCTCTCCTGCTCTCATATGCTACAAAGCAGTGAGGAAGGCATTTAGGGGAGTGATGCTGTATTTACTTATCTGACATTGCTCTGTTCTTTGAGCAGTTGGAACATACAGTCATGGGCTCCTGCTTTAACTAACTTGAAGGGCCATGTCCTTTAAAAGTGAAGGAGTGGTGTACTCTGGGCAAGTACAGCTGCTCAGGCAAAGTTGTATTTTGTATGTTTTCTCATGAAGAGCATTTATTGTGCTAGTAATGTGTCTACATCCCAGGGCACAGCCAGTATGGCTGTATCAGTTGGACTGTAGTGGCTTATATCTGATACAGTTTTGCCAGTAGGAATTTATAAGAAAAAGGAGGGCAAAGGTGATAGTGATCAGGTTAAACAATTACAGAAGGTTGTCAGGCTATCTTGGTAAAAGTTGTCTAGCAATAGCTATAGATAGCATTGCTTGGGTTGCAAAGATGTTGGGGAGATGGGGGCAATGCCTCTACCTCCAAAGCACAGAATAGCAGCCTGTAAGGAAAGAGAATGTATAAGAAAGTGATAGAGGGGAAGAGGGTGGGAAGGCAGGGTGATGGGAGAAGTGGGAAGAGGCTGTATTGTCCAAGAATTGAGTCTGAAGGGAGAAGACTTGAGCACTGTCTTCCAGGTATCATTGGCCTACAGATGGGGAACGACTTCCCTGTTCCCTCATTGATCTAACAATCATGGCTGTGAATGAGAGATGACATTATAATTAACTGTATTTTAATTCCAGCTGTTCTGATGCTGCTGCATGTAGCAAATCTCTCAAACATCTGTAATGTGCTCCTTTTCCTTGCAGTTTGATTCACCCAGACTCTTCAACTGCCACGTTGTCTGCACGCCTTGGGTCTGTCCAGGAGGATGCAGGGAAGTCGCCAGCTAGGAACAGGTAAACTAATTGTATATGAGTATTTTCTGTTCTGGCTACACTCCTAGCATACTCTTCACTGTAGAGCCTGTATTTTGGGGCTTGTTTTTACTGTGCGTGCTGTTTCATGTCTAAAATGGGACACTCCATTACCCATATGTAATGGTAAGTAAAGACCATTTATGTACATATTCATATTAATAAATGTACTACTTTTGAGGAACCTGTAGTTTGCTGCTGAGTCAGACAAATAGAGGTGGTGGTGAAGAGGGCAGAAAGGGAAGGAAGTAGCTAAGAAAGGTAGAGTTCTGAGGAAGCTAAAGAAAAGGGAGTAACAGAGACTTGGTAATGGGAGGCAAAGGCTGAGGTCATGGAGGAGCAGAGGTGTAGTTTTTGTTTGGTTTTGTGGTTCCCCACCCACCCCTTCCTGTTCCCTCTGCTCTTGCATTAAGTATAATCTTGTTTAATTGATCAGGCTTTCCTAGGTTAAAATCCCATCATAGGTCTTTATGCAAGAGTGCTGGAATGAACTCGGAAATGTTCGTGAGAGCTTTAGTATAAGTTGTGAGTGCTTGAACTTAATCCCACTAAATAGCCTGGTATTAGAAGAACAAGTAATTTCTACTTCACACTGCTTCTGCTATGGTACTGGTTACATACTTCCATTATGGTTAAATTGGGGAAATAAAGGGGAGGCAAGGATATGAGGAACAGAGCAAAGACAATCCAAATTTCAGTGTTGGAGTCAGGAGACATTCAGAGACTTCTTTGCATTGGTGTTACTGGAATGCAGAATGTTTAGCAATTTGGAGGTATCTGGCATGACCAGCGAAGACTAGGGAACTCAGCTGAGAAGGATGCTGGGTGTGCCTTTCAGGGAACAGACTGCTTGGAGTCTTTATCTTCTGTGTGATGGGGACAGTTAGGAGGAGATGCATACTGACTGTACAACTGAGAACTAAAAATCTCACCTAGGGGGAGTAAAATACTGGTGAATAAACTGGTACCAAAAATCAATTCTGGGCAAACATGACAGGGAGTCCAGACTTAAAAGTTCCATGCTAAATAACTGCAGTGACATCAAGAAATTTCTGAAACCTTGAGGATGCTCTCCTGCTTCCCGTTTGAATTGATGCTGTCTATTTTAAAAGGCTTTTGCTGTTAGTTCATATGTGCAGTAGTAGGAGGGTTCTGAGCTGGACCTGGCAGGCCCAAACTGCTCATGCAAGTTAAATTTTAACTCTCTGGCTATTCATAGCCTCACCATAGTACCTACCTGTCTGGACTCACGTTTGAGAAGTAACAGTGAGGTATAACCTATCTCTGTCAAAATTCTGAACCTGTGGAAGCAAATCTACTGGCTTTGGGCTAGGCAGTGCTAGCCTTTAGATCTTCTCAAAGCAGCTGTAGAAGCTGCTTTGAGGCAAGCTTGACCATGCCTTTTTTTAGTGAGATGAAGCAAGAAAGATGCAGGTTGAGTGCATTTAGATGCAGGTAGCAGAAGTTACTTGGTATTATTTTTTTTCCCTGTGGGTGGGGGATATGTGTTGTTTTTTCCCCATAAATAATCAGTCTGAGGGGAAAAAAAAGCACAACAGTCAAATGTTGCAAGCAGAGGGATTTGAACTTCTCCTTTGCAGATCCGTCTAAAGAACAGGGATTTTCATTGCAAAATCTCCCCCTCTGTTTTTAGTAAAGATAAATACAATAAAGTCCTGGATGTAATTGGTGATGATAAAGACACAGATATGAAATCTGACTGTTCTAACTCTTGCTCCATGTCCTTTTACACAAATTAAAAATACCTGCTGATTACAGGTAGGTGGCACAGTTAAAGTAGCTGTTGTGAAAAAACTGGGAGGAGTGCTTAATGATGGACTTTCATGTCAGTCTCATCTTCCACTTAAGAATGCTTTTTGTTAAGCTGCATAACTCTGCCAGTTCTAACTCTGTTTGACTTGAGAGCATCTGAACAGTAGAAGACAGGCAGAGTTTTAGCCTGCCTTGAATGCCTGACTATGACAGAAAGCTTTTGCTTATCACCCCTAGATGTATGTGGATGTAGTGCCAACATTAGTTTCCTTTGATTCTACATAAATGGATAAAAAGGACCTAACTAAACCCCTATATCAGCCCAGTATTCCTCAAGAGGCAGAGGAGGAAAAAGCAGTGATTTTGAGACTATTGTACCTTCAGTGCCTACTTCTTACAGTACAAAAGCTGAAATAGGGTGGCATTGCTATTTTATGCCTGGGCTCAGTCACATCATCCATTGAGAATTCTTGGGAATAATTAGAGTGTCTGTAATCCACTTAGCAAGCTCTGTGAAGTTATCTGAGTTTCATTCCAAAGATGAGAGGCTTGCAACAGTTCTCATCACTGAGACTGCTGCAAGCCTCTTGAATCAGTTCAGCATTGGCATTTTGAGCTTCCCTGGTGCTGTATGCAGAAGTGTTTTCCATCTTCACTCCTTAGAGCACTGTTAGCATGAATAGCTTACACTGTATGCTTTTTACTGCTGTGTGATGAGAAGTTGCACTCTGGTTATTCAAAGGCTTAGTCTAGTCGTGGGATATGGGAGCAAAGCGTATCTGAAACTTGTATTTGCATTTGTAGCTCTGCAATGATTATTGCAAAATGGTGTGTTTGTACTGGAGTACATAGCCAAGATTTCTTAACAGCTGGATTGAGATCAGGTGAATGCTCCATATCACAGTACAAGGAAAATTGCCAGTTGGAGTGACCTCCAGCTTCAGCAGACAGTTTAGCCACCCTAGGGAACAGGTGCTCAAACTTCCAGACTCTGCAAGCTGCCAGCCATATATTTCAGAGAGCTGAGGAGAAGGAATTTTAAATGGGTCAAGGAGAGGGGGAATCTCAGTGCCCTGTTACAAGGATCCTGGTGTTGGCTGCCCTTGCTGGCATTTGTCTTGCCTCCAGAATGCTGGAACTTCTAGTTACCCAGCATCCCATCTCTTCCCCAGTCCATTCAAACACAGACATATATGAATTGCTGTGCCTAAACTTAGTTCTAATTGCTTCCTACAAAGAGCTTTAGAAAAGTTTGCTTAACTTGGATGTTCCAAAGCAATACACTTGCTTCCTAGGGGTCCTTTCTTCTGCTTTGATGGGGGAGAAAGCTTTAAGCAGTAAGTCAGTACTGAGGAGACTGAACAATGTCACAGGCTTAAGTTCCTTTTTAGCATGCTACAAGTTCAATACCTTCTCTGGTGCAGCACTGCACAATGAACACTTAATACTTAAATTCTTCTCTCTTCCACTACAGATCAGCCAGCATCACTAACCTGTCACTGGATCGGTCAGGTTCACCAATGGTGCCTGCCTATGAGACATCTGTCAGCCCCCAGGCCAGTCGCACACACTTGAAGGCAGAGACCAGCGAGGACGAGCGCAAAATCCTTCTGGTACCTTCCAAACTTCTGTTTGTGTTGCTCTGTGAAGGCAATGAAATTTGCCTTTCTTGTATCATGCAGCAGGAGTATCTTGCTGCCTTTAAAGGCTCTTGTCTGAGCACTTTTACCTGGACCCCTCCTCCAGGTGATGCAGGCATGGAGAATATTGATGCTGCTTTGGACACTTCTGTCTTCCCGAAACAAATCATAGTTTCATGTGGTGTTTGCATAACGTGTTTACAGTTTTAGTCTTGGGAAGTGTTACGCAGTGTGGAGTTCGTGTATGGTGGCTCCTTGTGGGTTAAACCTGTCATGGCTGCAGCTGTAATGCAATAATCTGATTCTGTATTTCTCGAAGTTCAGATTTTCCCTTTCATAGGCCACATAATCAGAAACTTTAAATGGCTGCTTCAAATTGGTTACACCATGATGAACAAGTTAAAGCTGTTAGAGCTTATTGGGCCAAAACATAACTTGGCCCCTCCCCTTGTTTGCAGAATAAATATAACATTTTGTAGAAGATTGTAGTGACGTACTTGTTCGAAGAAAAATCAATGTGCAACAGTGTTCTGTGTAATCCTATTATCCCCTCCTCACAGAGGCAGTGTTATAGGTGGCAGTTACTCTACAATGTTCAGTAGAAAACTGTTTCTTTTCTTTGAGGAAGGGCAAGTGTTTCCAACAAATGGAGCAAAAAAGATGCAGAGAAGGGAAGGGAGTCACACATTTAAAGATTCAAGATTGTTCCCCATTGCCAGTTTAAAATAGGGAAGGCTAATTACTGTGTTGTCAGGTATTTGCCTGCTGTCAGCAAGATGCATGCAAGTATTCCTGAGGGTGCAGAAACACTCTAGTTCCTGTTCAGTTGCACAACTCCTTTCCAGGGTGCTCTGTAAATGGATAACCACGTGAGAGAAATATTTTTAAGGCACATCTTTATACCACCCTGCCCCATCTGTGTATGTTAATGCAGGAAAAATGAGATTTAAAATGCTATGAATGCAACTTGGACCAAGATGATCAAGTTCCAGTGCACTTCAGCTTCACATTGTTTAATTTTTTGTTTGTTTCCTTCCTTGGGGGGGGGAAAGGATTGGTAGTATCTCTTCTGTTTATGTAAGAGTGGAAGATGCAGTGTCAATTAATGTAGGATTTTCTCTGAATTCCCGCTGTTTGTTTAATGCCCTTAGCATGTAGAGCTAACTCTATATCAGCAGTTAATTTAAAGCTTAACATATTCCATTCAAAAGACTAATGAACTTTGCTCATGAAGTAAAAGATAGGGGAGGATGTACATACACCGGGGTAAGCACATACTTTTGTGAACTAGAGGTCAAAATCCTTGACTTGAAAGGATTTGCTGAGTTCTGCCAGTTTGTCCAGTTTACTGAAGTCACCATGTGAGTTAAGGGTAAACTGCAAGGCAGCTTAACTGGAATTGCCAGTTGCATCAAATTTTGTGATCCTATGACGTGTTCCATTACTGATCCATTTGACTCTATACGTGGTACGGAAGGGGAGCTGCTGATGTTGGTTTTAGGATAATACCCAGGACAGCCACTGCTGGAAATAAAAGCAGAAAGCTAGTCTGGTAACAGAAGTGGAGCAAAACACTTGGATCTCAGTGCACCCTTGGGAAAGTGCAATAATGTGGGTCTGGCAGTTAACTGGAAAGCTGAAACCAGTTCAAATTTAATGAAAACTTCTTTTTCTCTCTTACACAAAACCAGAACAAGGCATTTGAGAAAGTGAGCTGCAGTGTCTCTTCTCTACCCCTTGGGGTGCTCTGTTGCTCGTGCAAAATAATCCCAGGTCCCAGTTTCCACTGCAACAATAGATTGTGCTGTGCCAAGCCAGGGTGCATATGGGAAAGCAAAAGGGGCCAGATGCAGAGGGACAGCTCAGTTTGGTTGGAGCATAGCTGACACAAGAGTAGGTGCACATGCTTAACAGGCCTGAAAATAAGTTTGAGGTATAGGCTGAAGTCTTTCAAGTGGTGAGGGGAAGAGGTCCACAGATTCAGAAACAGTTAATTGAGTTGGGAGGGGTACGCACCTTTTTTTTTTTCTTAGTGGCCAAAGCTAGCAGTGTCTAAAAAAGGTGTGATGCTGGACAATAAAAAGGCATCTTCAACAAGAAATGGTATCCCAGAACTTGAACGTAGCAGTGTGCACTGCTGTGTCAAGTATTTGCTTTATATCTGGGCTTGATAATGGACTGGTATGCTTCACAAAGCCTAGATTGAGCACATTATATAGAAAAAACCCTCTTCCAAAGGATGAGTTTTCGTTGTCCTCTATATTTGCACAAACCACCTGAGTTGTTTGAGAATAGGGTGCAGGAGCGAAGTAGTGAGGACATAAGTATCTTGTAGGCAGTACAAAATCTTGCCACATTAAAACCAAAACCCCCTTAACTGTGAGGATACCCACTTTGTTTCTTTCTTTTTCTCGACTTTATATAAGGGAAGGATATAAGGAGCTGATCTCATGTCTGTTTGCTGTTTCTGTTTGCACCTTCACATGGGTAGGGCAGAATAGCTTAGATTTTATGCCTGTTTGTGGAGGGCTTTTTATCTAGAAGCTGATCTGAGGGCCCAGGTTGATGCCCTTGAAACCAGTGCTAAGGTCAGACTAGTAGGTAACTTGCACATCTCCCTGTCCAGGACTCAGTCCAGCTGAAAGACTTGTGGAAGAAAATCTGCCATCACAACAGTGGGATGGAGTTTCAAGACCATCGCTACTGGCTCCGGACACATCCCAACTGCATTGTGGGAAAAGAGTTGGTCAACTGGCTCATCAGAAATGGGCACATAACCACAAGGTAACCCTGATGCTTTAGGACAGCAGGTGTCTCCTGTCTCTGTGACAGGAGGTTGTGAGTTTTAGCTGATAAAGGGTACTTTAGACTGCAAAGATAGACCCCTTTGCAGGGAGATGAGAAAGAGAGAAAATTCGGATCTCTTCTTTACTGCCTACCAAAGCAGGTAGGGTTCTGACTCCCTGTGGCCCCAAACAACAGGGCACAGGGCGCTGTCTGTTTTGGGAGCTGGTGTGAGAGGCAGCTTATGGGACAAGTATCACTCAAACAGTTGGAGAACAGTGAGTGTATTACAAAAACTGTCCAAAAATGTTCACCGATACTCCAAAGGGCAAGTCTGCCTCTGGGATCAGAGATCACCAATAGTGTTTGATAGCTAATTTTTGGTGGGGCTGGCAGGCTCTTAACTTTGTGAGTATAAAGAATCTGGTGTATTTAATTATGTGAGAGGGGGATAAAAATGAGATGGTTCTTAAGTGTAGAGCAACGGTCCTCACTCAGCAGAGATGCTCAGTACATATAACTCAAGCTAACAATAGTGTAGGAGCACAAATATTTCTGAATCATCTGCTGGACACCTCAGCTGAGTTTAGTGTACTGGCAGTCTCTTCATCTAGCTCCATACTTGAACCAGTACTCTGCACCCTCTCCATAATATTTTAAATAGTGTCTGGTTAAACATGCCAATGGGATACTGATGAGTCAAATAGTGTGTAGCAAATGAATCTTTCCTTTGGTAGCATGTTTGTGCCATAAACCATGTATGTTTAGAACTAGACTTAGAAAACCATCTCTATTATTATACCTCCAGGGTCCAAGCCATTGCAATAGGACAAGCGTTGGTTGATGGACGCTGGCTAGAATGTGTCAGTCATCATGATCAGCTCTTCAGAGATGAGTATGCTCTCTACAGACCGTTACAGGTAAAAGGAGTAGGAAAGCTATGGTTCTTGCTGGGTTTGGCTGCTGACTAGAATCTTTTTTAATCCTGTTCTCAGCAGCTGTTGTATGTTTTCTAAATCAGCTCTCCTGTACAGAGAATTGGGGTCCAGGCCTTTTTCCTTAGTGGTTTAAAGCCTGAGGAAGCTGCATTTGCCCGGAAAGCTTTGGGGCTGTCCTGTGTGAAGGATGAGTTTGTTACATGTAGTGCTGCCTAAAGTGGAGGAAAGAGTCTCTGATCTAGGCCAGTGCCTCTCATGGTGGACATCTTCCATGGAGGCCTTGGAATGGCACAGTCTGTGCTTGTGGCAGCTGTGATATCATGTACAGAATCTAGAATCTGTGTGCAATTCCTGATGACTGAGACACAATGGTGGTCTTCCACTTCTGTTTCAAAATTCCTTTTTTAAAAACTTCCAAAGAATAGATATTTTAGATATACAGTATTGGATCTTGTATTGGTAACCTTCTTCTGATCTCCAATGATGGCAGTAATAAAGAATTCAGTACCTTAGCCACATGACGTAAGATTGGGAGGGGGTCTTAGTCATGCCTCCCAAATAGGACTGGCTAGCTGAGGGGGGGAGGCAGGGAACCAGTGACCAGAGATGCTTTTTTACCGTATTTCACTGCAGTCAAACTTGCTGAGGGGTAAGAGCAGTCACTGGCCTGAATGACTGGATTATTTTTTTAACTTGAACAAGATATCTCTGTAGCCTCTCTGTTATCTGAAAGCATTCAGTTGAGAGTCTTCCATGTTCTGCAGGTTCTCACAAGAAAGAATGGCTCAGCTGTCCCGTGGACCTCAGTCAGAAAGCTTGCAGCCATTAACATATTGTTTTCCTTGTGCATTTCAGCTCTTGGCCACAGTCATGTGGTTTTTCATTGAGATTGCTCTGGGCTTCATCTGGCACCTCAGCTAGTCAACTACACTGTTGCAGTTTTCTAGGAAAAGCTTGCCCTTAACTAGCAAGTGCTTGTGGATCCCCATTTGTACTATTTGTAAGGGGCTTTGTTATTCAAGGTTTAAAGCCAATTCTTGTTCTCATCAGCTGAAAGCACTGTCTGATCTCATTTCTCTTGGACAAGCGTCAGGAGAAGCAGTGTTGTTGACTCAGTTGCTTTCTGCACTCACTGAAGCGAAAGGAATAATAGTGAGAACTTCCTCTTGAGGTGACTGGAGGAATCAGGATTGCTGATGGAAATTGCTTAAATGCTCTCCAGATTTTCTGGCACTCTAGCCAGGCTTTGTTGTGACACAGTAGCCCCAGCTAGAGCCTAACTTGTGAGTGAAACTTAGAGCTACTTCGGTCAGTCAGGATTGCTCCAGTAACTTAGAATTAGCCTCCACCAAAAGCTGCATCTACTGGTTTCTGGGCAAAGGATATGGTCATCGCCCACCTTGGCTGGGGTTAGGAAGCATTCAAAACTGCTTAGCTGGATGTGGTGACAGAAAATGTACAGTAGAATACACTTGTCCTTTAGTGCCACTTAGTCACAACTTGTGTGGAGGTGGGGAGGAGGCAGAGACGTAAGTACGTGGGAAGTGTAAAGAAATACTTGTTTCCTGTCCCAAAGAGTTCCTATTTCATGCCAAGGGGGGTGGCTCTATGACTAACCTGGCTCAGCCCACTGAGAGTACCCTCTGTTTTTTTAGCAGGCTGCTTTCTAAGGCTGCTTTATATTTCAGTAGAGCTGCACTTTAACACCTTTTCTTCCTTGTCTTCCAGAGCACGGAGTTCTCAGAAACCCCATCTCCAGACAGTGACTCGGTGAACTCTGTAGAGGGGCACTCTGAGCCATCCTGGTTCAAAGACATAAAGTTTGATGACAGTGACACAGAGCAGATTGCTGATGAAGGAGAAGATAACTTAGCCAGTGAGTTTCACCTGAGTCTTGTTCTCCCTCTGCCTTCTCCCCTGTTATCCCCAGTCCTTCAGGACATAGTAGTTTAACCATGTCTTGCTTTATATATGTGTGTGCGCGTGTTTGTGTGTGTGCGCACGGGGCTGTAAGGATCTAAGCAAACTATAACCTAGGTAGTCCTCCTGTTTCTTATGATGGATACAGTATTTTGTATTTAGTGGAACTAGTAAAGCTTCATGCTTCTAATGGAGGAGAAGCATGTAAATTGCTGCCTTCTGTTTCTCAGGCAGACTTCTGCTTGATTTGGGCCCTACAGTAATGCACTAAAGAATGACCAATATGTCACATGCACACATGAAGAAAAGATTAGAGCTATGAAAATACTGTATTCCTTTAGTATTGCACACTGGTCTTTATGTATTAAAGACAATTTTTCTCCTCTCCGGTACCCTCATGATACCCATTTGAACCCTTCTCCTCCCTGTATCTTCCCCCTTACCCAACACTAAAAGACTCCGCCAGCCCTAGCAAGCGCACTTCAGTCAGCAGCTTCCAGTCCACAATGGACAGTGATTCAGCCGCCTCCATCAGCCTGAACGTGGAGCTGGACAACGTGAACTTCCATATCAAGAAGCACTCCAAGTACCCACATGTGCCCCCTCACCCTGCCGACCAAAAAGGTATGAGGTAGTCACCAGCTGGAGTTGCACATGATGGAGAGCTGGGCCTTAACAATACTGACCTATTCAGACACTACTTTTGTAGCTGTCTTACAGAGGGGGAAATACGATATTTAGCTGGCACTCGCTTGCAGTTTTGTTATGCTCACCTCTGAGGAGGCTCAGTAGACCTATTGAAACACCTTCTCTGCAGAGTGTGTAACTTCCCCTGTGACTTTCTCTTTGCAGTTGAAGCAAAGTCTCCTGCCCATACATAATAGGGCAGATCCACATATACAGTTTCTGGCTAACTGGGGTGGAAAAATAATTCATGCATAAACCAGTTTGATATGTGTCTCTATAGTTTGACATTAAACTGAAAAAGCAAGCAAGAAAAAAACCCCAAACAACAAATGAACAAAATAACTTGGAAGAGCTCTGTGCTGACTTCTAATTGTACCTTAATAAGCTTACATTCGACAGAAGAATCTTACTGATGAGCAGTAAGGCCTAACTTAATCCATATATGTAACATTTGTTCAAAAGAGAACATCTACTTAAGCGAAGTAGTTAGAAATCAAATACTCAGTGTCGAAGACTTCTTTTGAAAGTTTTCTTTTCTCCTAAGTAAGTACTAAATTTAAAGACTCTAAATACAAGCAAAATCCTTACGGAAAAAATAATGTGCCTGCCTGTTGACAACTGCATTCTCTAAACTGGACAAGGGCTGACTGAAACAAGGGCTTGCCACTGGCTTGGGTCTAGTATATTCTAGTTGCTTTACATGCTGGGTAGCAATTGATGTCTTTGCTCTGCTTCCTTACCTAAGGTTACATCACATTTGTAGACTTCTGTCTTTGGCTGCTTCTAAGGAGTTTCTTATTCTTGTTTCACCCCACCCCTTCAGTATTTCCAACTTTAAAAGATGGTCCAGTGTTAAATAATTTGAACTCCTAATGAATTCATCCTCCCATGGATTGTGGATTGGAATGCAAGACTTACCTTATGCTTGCATACAGATTGCATTTTCTGAAACTGTGAAATGGTCACTGAAGAGAGTGAGGGAAGAGAACTGGTCACAGCTGACTTTCAAAAGTATTTTAGACTCGGGAGAGACAGTGATGCAAATTAGAGGGTGCATTTATCAGTGCCTATTGTAGTCACATTTTGTTATTTGCTAAAAATATGTCTAGAAGAAGGGAAATGTAACTGCTTATTTTTTCCCCCAAAGAGAGGAGCAGAACAGGTTTGAAAGTTGAGTTGATGTCAGATGACTCAACAGTAGGGATGGGTCGTCAGCACTACTGACACCAGCTTGTTACTGGTTCCTTTCAACTTGTTTCCAGCTCCTGCCCTAATCAAATGAAAAGCTAATGCATCTGCAGAGAAGGAAAGGTGTGAAGAGGGAGAATATATCAATGAATGCTTTTTAGGAAGGAGGGGTGCTGGATTAAGTGAGTGTGAAACAGGCCCAGGTGTGCTGCAGTATCCTATGAATTTACAGCTGTAGCAGGTTTATCTTTATCAGTGTGTGTTGGCAGTAAAGCAGGCAGTAGTCAGTTTGGCTCTAGCCAGTGTTAAAGGACTTGTAGAGTAATAGTCCTGGTTTCAGACCTATCTTAGTCTTTATCTCCTTATACAAAAAGCAGTACATGATGAAGGGGAAATGTAAGAAAGCCTACCTCTCTCGGAAACTGTTGACCAAATCAAGGCTTCTCATAGCCAGAACTGAAGCTCTTGTGAGAAAGATTTTGATGATGGAGAGCTTAGAGAAGATCAGCAGAAAAGGCAAGTGGTGAGGGGACTGAAAGGAGACTTGTGTCTTTTAATTATATATGTTGGCAGCACTCTGCTATCCTTGGTGAATCTCTGCTGACTGGTGTTTGTTATCTGTCCTGAAATGTGTGGTCTCATAACCAGGTTATTCTGTAGGACTGTAATTTGTAGTAGAAAACTGGGAACAATTCCTTTTAAGAGAATGGGTTTCCCTTGAGGGGAAAGTATCAGTAATATGCCCAGAACTGGGATAGGGTGGAGGTGTGAGTCATTAAAAGGCACTGTGGAGATGTAGGCATTATCCTGCAGGATTTTTTTGAAAAAAAATTTGTATCCTCTGCAAATATGGAGGACTTGCTGTGCATCTTTTTTTTGGATTCCTGGCATGAGAGTCTGTAGAGGAAAGACCTAACTAGGGACCAACAAGTTAAAATGAATGACAACAGCTTGAATAGCAAGAGACACTTCTTGGCGATGGGGAGACTGACATTTCGTAGGTACTTAGATATCTGTTTGCTATTTAAGGCCTTCAAAAACCAGGTGGGACAAAACCCAATACTGCATACTGCAGTGCCTAGAGTAGTGAAATGGATGACTTCTAAAACTTTCTTCTGGAAATATTAAAGTCAGAGTGCAAACACTTTTACCTTGTGTTTCTGACTTATCCTGGCTATATTCAACAAAAGATGCCATCGAGGATGTTAGAGTACCGCAATGGTTAGACAGCCAAGACTAGATAGTTAAGCTTCTATGTAAAATGGGACATGGTTATTTTAAGAACAGAGTACTGCAGTCAATCAGCGACATGGTGCGTTTGCTGCCATCAGGAGTCAGTAACTCCCTATGACTATTATGTACATGTGTATTTGGCTTGATTTCATTGGAATTATCTTTTGTCCTTAGACTGGATGACAGTGACTTAATTTTCTTTGAAATAATGAAGTGAAACTGAAGATCACACCCACTTTTTGAGGCTAGTAACTCAATTTCTTCACAACTGTATAAATTACAGTCCTTGGGGGAGGATTGACAGGACAAAACATCAGTGCTGGATGTGCAGGTCAACTTTGATTTAAGTGGCTAGTGGGTTTCTTCAAATGATTAAGGGATATGCAATTTCCACTAGTCACAGAGGTCAGCTGCTTTGAAGCAATGGAGTGTTCTATTGCTGTGTTCTAGAATGGAGTGGTTTGTATATAGTCTGAGTCCAATGGCAGGACTTCTTGTGATGTTGTAGGCTGACTAATGTCTGGTGTGTTTCAATGAAATTCTAGTGACTCCAAGTTAGCTGGCTTGTAGTATCTTACAAGTGAGTATAGTGACTCATTTATAGTGTCATCTTCCTAAAGATAATGGTACTTTATAGTGTGTATCAAAATGGGAAACAAAGTAAGATTGCTTTCTGAATTTAAATTGGGGGATGAGATTGACTTGTTTTAAATGTGGGTTTTAGTTGCTGTTTTTAAAGAGATATAGTTATCAATATGGGAAACTTTATTTTCTAAATGTCCTTGCAGCCAGATACCCTTGATCCTGGTAGCAGGTATTTCGGGTAGTTAATTTTTGATGCCTGCATCTAGTTAGGAGGGGGAAAGAGAAGAGGATCTGCGTAACCATGACACAGTTCCTTACCACCGTTGCTTGCAAGGAGCCCTTTTGGTGCACCTTCTTTTGAAAAGGTGCACTTCAGTTTTCAGTGGATATCTGTGGATGCATGCATCCTTTTTTGTGTATGTAGAGGAAAAGCTGTGGTTGCTAGCCAGTCTGTTTTGATGTTTAACCAGAGCAATCTTGTAAGGTGTATAAAATCTGTACCTGCTGGTTTCCACTGGAGACCTGTGAATTTGTGTGCATTGTGGTATTTGCTTCCAATGATGCCCTTGAATATCAGACCTAGGAATTTGTATGTTCTGGGGTGGGTTTTTTTGGTTCTTTCTTTTTGTTGTTTTGTTTTGGTTAAGCTGTTCAGGGGAGCTTGTAAGATAGTCTCTCGATAGCTAACTGCTTGCAGGCAAGGCTACAAAATATGCTACAGGAACCTCCTCTGTCCTCCAACATTCTGTGGGGCATGATGCCTGTAGGGATGATGAAAGGTAAGAAATGTGCGTGTTAGGAGATACCACTCTCACTGTCTCAAACTCACACCTGTGAGTGTGGTATCTGTGCAGTCTAGGAAGAGGTATGGTATCTTACCTTGCCAGGAGCTTCCTCTGGGGCAAATTGAAAGCAAAGTTATAGGAGGTGAAGCTGTATTGAAGAGAAGCGTTCCTGGTTTGGAGGTGCCATCTGTGTCTTTGTCCAGAGCAAAATTAAGCTTAGGTTTCAGCTGGGGTTAACTCCTGCCTTGGCCATGCCAGTCAGGGATATGTGTCAGACCTAATTTGAGTGTGTTCACAGTAAGAGCTGCTGCCCTGAGGCTGTTGCAAGGCGGAGAGAGATGGAGGTGCTAGTATACATGCTCATGTGTAGTTACAGCATGACATGACTTTCTCTAGGTAGTTTGTAGAGCTGTGGGTGAATGAATGCTGAGGGTGAGGCAGCTTTAATCAAGCAGTAGGTTGCTTATAATGCTAAACTCTTCATCTAAGCAAGAGATGAAAAGAATCTGCAAATAACCATCAAGCTGCAAGGAAGGCTTGCAACTTCTCTTTGGTACACTGATCATCTATTGAGTACCTGTTTGCAAACTGGGCAACTGCAGACAAGCTCAGATTTTTAAACTGGTGGCATGTAAGGGGTCTCTTGAGTGCTGCTGTTCAGAGACTTGTGATTGCTTGTGTCCTGTCAGCTTTCTGTTGCTTTCTGTTGGTGTCTGAAAGCTGTCTGGCTTTGCATTCTGTTTGTGGCAGTAGGTCTGGACCATTCTCAGGAAAGGTGATAAAGGGTTAGCTTTGGACTTCAGATCATCATGCTATATAAGCAATTGGGCTATTGTTCTTGTTTTCCCACTGTAGAACCCCTTTTTGTAGAAGCAAGGAACCAACTAAAGGCACAACAAGCTAATGGCCTCTGGAGAAAACAAGCTTTTTGTAGCCAGCCAGCCTGCATGAAAGATCAAGATCTAGCAAGCTAAACAAGTGTGGTAGATGGAGCTTCATCTTATTTCCCATATGTAAAGTGATATATAACTCTTGGTTTCCTTTGTTGCTGGGAGTCCACCTCTCTCAGCATGGATTCCTCAAAACACTTTAAACTGTTTTAGACTTTAGAATTCTAGCTCTTGAAACGCAGGCTGTCTTTTGTTTCCTTCACTGTGTAAGATAATTCTTATGGCTGGGGTCACTCTCTCCGTCTAAGGTACTTCATTGGAGTGTGAGAGCAAAATAGCTTTTGAAGCTGCATTTTTAGACCAGAGTGAGGAGGCCATTCCCTGTCTGGACACTCCCGTGGTGTCTACTCGCAACTTAGCACCTTTGTATTCAGATCTAGAAAAGTGTGGTGTGGGTCAATTGGAAAAGCAAACTCTTAACTCCTAGTTCAGTCTTTTCTCCTGTCTACTTTGTTTGTTTTGTTTCTTCACAGTAATAAGTACTATTTTCTTGTCATCTTAAACTTTTTGATAGAACAAGAATGAGAGGATATTCTTGTCTTGACTACTCATCAAGCTGTTGCTAAATTGGTGACTAAACACTTAGATGAGTAATGCTGCTTCTTCTGGTGTGGGCGTGTACATTGTAATTATATGGGTGCACCAATGTAACCTGTCATTTTATTTTTCTCCGCCTATCTCCCTCTTCTTTCTTATTTCAGAGTACTTGAATCCTGAAAACGGAGGGCAGCAGATGTTCTCTATAAGTGATGCTTTTATTAAAGGTAAGGAGAAACTTCAAATGTTGCTGTTGTGCAGTTTTAATATAATGATGAAAACTCCTCAATATTTCTTTAATAGAGCATTGACTCTTTAGAAACATTTACTTGACAGTAAATCTGAACTTATTTGTGGCAAAACTGATATATAAACTAAACTTTTTGGAATGTACTTTCAAGCTTAGATTTTTTTCACTTCTCGGATTTCTTCATTCAAAAGCACTCAAAGAAAAGCTTTTACTTTTTTTTAAAAATAAGTGTAACTGGCAAGTCTGTTCAACTTCCCCACCCACAAACTTATGTAACAGACATGGATTTTAACTTTCTGTGCAAGCAAATGAAGGTGTGATATGGTTAATTGCACTGCTTCTACAGAGTAGCTTAAAGCTTCATCTTTTAAATCTTTCTGAGTTTCTTGTTGTCACCACCACTACTACTACTGAAATGAAAGGCCATTAGACACAGTTATGAGTTTTAAAACCCATGTACCTTCCAGTATTGTGGTCAGGTGTACTTGTGGGCTTTTTTTTCTCCCAGTTAATGCTAATGATTTTGGTGAGCTTGTAAGAGGAGGAAATAAGGGGAGACCCCAATGTCTGTGCAGCCAGAAAAATAAAGTCTTTGATTAAATTGATGCTTAGTTTTTAACTGAGCTTTTGCAGGAGAAAGAAAAGGGAAGAAACCAATGTAACTTGTGTTATTCTTCTACACAGCTAATTTTGGGTATGGAGCATCTGGAAGAAGTTGTTTTTAAAGAGTCTTTTTTTTTCAATAGTCCTGCTCAGATTACTATTGTAAAAGGATTTTGTGGGTGTATCATGCACTCTGAGGAGTTTTAAGCTTGAACTCTGAAGGCTTACATACTTGCTGATGAAAATTGATATGCTACTAGCTTAAATGACTTACAGTCAACCATTATGAGAATGGGGAAGTTTGTAACTTCCCTCTGTAATATTATAATACCTGTGTGGGAAATAACCTAGTAACTCTTTCAAAGCACAGTAAACTGTGTTGAAATAACCTCTAATCTTGGTACTGCAAAACAGAGAACAGTTCTAAGGAGTTACTACACAATATAGTGATTGAAAGCAGCAGGCCCCGTCCAAGTGAGGACTGTCTTACACTGTCGAAACATGCTTTCTGTTTCCAAAACCAGAAATGGCTGTAGTTCATGCTGACAAGTAGGATTTAAAAAATTGTATTCAGTGGATACAGCCTTCATTGGCATCCTGTTTATCATAGCAGAGAGGTACCTGTGTGTATATGATGGTTAGGTGGATGGAGGTGAGTGAGAAGATGTGCTGAGATCTTTTGAAAAGATTGTGCCACTTTCTTGACAGAAGATCCTTGAGAATTCTGTAGTATTAAATACTGTGACATAGGCTATGAACCAGCCTGCTGACAGCTCCCTTTGCCCCAGAGCAACAAAGAGGTGGTGTGTGGGATCAGGGCTGCAAGTCACATAAAGGTTCAAAAGTCTGACATATGAATTGGTAGCATAGCATTTCTTTAAAATACATTTGGGAGATGTGCTAAACAAGGCCTTTAGGAAGATATTTTTGGTACTTGTGCTGCAGCCTGAATGAAGTAACTAGATCTTTTAATGCCACTTAGACACAGATGTCTTCAAAGCAGCAGCTTTTTGTGGATCAAATTGGTGCCTTTGACCAATGTTCTAAGTCTAAAAGGCCTTATGATTATGTATTATGAATAGACACGGTATTTGGAATTTGCTGCTTATTTATGGGCAAAACTGGGATACAAGATTTTTGTTTTTTCCTTGCCTTAACAAACTTGGTAACAATTCAATTCCATAAGAGAAAACAGTCTGTTCTCTACTGGCAGTACAAGAATTTTAGTAGCTCACTTTCCTTTGGACACTCACCACTGTTATAATACTGTTTGCTGCATCATGTTACCATGACATCTAGCTCAAATTCAGTATTTCAAGAGGCTTAGACTTACGTCTTAGTAAACTGTTTCATCTTCAAAGTAGCCTTTCAGAAAGACAGGCATTCAACTGTGACCTTGTATTAACAAGGTTTGTTTGTCTCTTGCAGAGTCATTATTCAACAGGAGGGTGGAGGAGAAGTCCAAAGAACTCTTTTTCACACCCCTAGGCTGGCACCACAGCAATCTGGATCTGCTGAGAGAAGAGAATGGGGAGAAACAGGCCATGGAAAGGCTGCTGTAAGAAATATGTAGAAAAAGGAATTTGCATACCTTGAGTAACAATTCTTGAAGCCCTTGTATTCCACCAACTTTCAGTGGGACTTGATCTACAGTGGACAATACAAGGAACTAATTTGCATTAAGGAAACAGCATTTTTACAGTATATTTTGATTGCTTTTTTCCCTGTGATTTTTATAGATTGAAGTACAAGACCAGTGTTGACTGTAGAATGTTCTAGGCAGCTGTTCCTTCAGAGGACTTCCTGTGCTGTAATGTCAAGAAATTTATTTGACATGTGACTTCAACTAATCACTGCTCTGTATTTTTCTCAAGAGACATCTATTTGTTTTGCCTTTTTCACAGGTCTGCTAATCACAACCACATGATGGCACTGCTTCAGCAGCTTCTATACAATGAGTCCCTGTCACTGTCCTGGAGGGATATCATTGTACCTGTGGTCTGCCAGGTAGTTCAAACTGTACGGCCTGATGTCAAGAACAGAGATGATGACATGGATATCCGCCAGTTTGTCCACATCAAAAAAGTAAGTTTCAAACAGTGGATCTAGGGAAACAAAAGGATGCAGCTGTTGGCAGCATCCTTTGTTTGAAGAGTCCCCTTCCCACTGCCCTCAGCATGTTCATTGGTGTAATTGGCCAACATGGCCTTTGGGTAAGGTGGGGTTCTAGGAAAAGTTACACAGAAGGAACTTTGCAACCTGTGAAAGGTGCTTTAATGCCCTGGAGCTGACCTCTTCTTTCAGGCTGTAGGCTGCAGAAGGTAGCAAAAAGCAATACCTCTGTAATGACTTGCTTCCTTTTTTGGTTTCAGCTTGTTTTGTGCTTGGATTGGAGATGTACTGAATGCTGGATAAGTAGCTTGCAGGACTCTGTGTAGCAATCTATTGCCCTATAACTATCCATTATGGAGGACTGAACTCCTCCCATGCCAAGTACAATGACTTTCTTCAAGAGGAAAGCATAATTGTTATGGGATGGTACATCCAGTTCTGCCAGATGGCCCAGTGTTGACATTGTTGAACTGTAAGGCTGGAGTTGTGGCATGCAGAGCTTCTTCTGAGAGGCTGATGTGAAACTAACATCCAAGGAGCTAGTGTGACTGAGGATCAAAAGCTTGGGCCTATTTTTCTTTGGCAAAATTCACCTCAGGAGGCCTGTTTTGTTTGGAAGCCATGTAAGATATGAGGAGAGCCTTATGGTTCTGGTGGTAGCTCCGTGGCATCTCTTCAGGCAGCATCAGTTGTTGCTGCCTCTCCTGAAACTCCAGTTCAAAGAGCAGATGTTCAGAGGTGAAAACTCTTCGTAGCTGTCTGCTGTTTTCACGTGCTGATAACAGAAATGTCCTCTGAAACAAGTTATTCAGAAACGTGTTTCATGTTGTTTTACTCCTGTGATTGGTTGTGACTGTAGGCACACCAGTGAAGTGTTTGTGTTCAAATAGTAGGTGGAGGTTTGTTTGGTTTTATCTTTTTTTTCTTTTTTTTTTTTCCCCCTTCTGTTTTCGTTCCTTACAACTTGTTTGTTGTTAGTGGAAGTGTCATGTGCAAAGGTATATGCTCCCCATGACCCATAGAAGTTAGGTTTCCTTATCTTCCAGAGTGTACTTGGTTTAACAAATATGCATCTGTTGGGAGGGGTGTAGAGATCCTGGAACTTATTATTTGTTTTCATGTTGTCCTTAAGTTTGCCAGACTTTAAAGGGAAAGAGTTGTGTGTTCAGCATGACTGTATGTGATCTTTCATTTGATAATTGAGGGCATAGCTGAAGCTTGCACATCAGCTACAACAGGTATTCCATATATTAGGTTTACTGCATTAGAAGTTATGGGAGTGTATGACACTTCTAAAAATGTTCTTTGCTTTATTAGATCCCTGGTGGAAAGAAATTTGACTCCATGGTGGTGAATGGATTTGTTTGCACTAAGAATGTTGCACATAAAAAGGTAATGCAGGCTTGATTAATCAAGTGCTGGCTGTAGTGTACGCTGAGGAAACAAGTGTGCTGTGACTTCCATTTTGTGTTGTGAAGCTTCTCTCACTGTTCAGGAAGTTTGTGAGCTTTTCCTAGTTTGAGAACCTAAACAAGAATGTCTTTTTAAAGCACTTCTTTTCCAAGCTGTTTTCTTTTAGCCCAGAGATTCTAGGGGTGGAAGCTTTCCTCATGCATGTATCAAACATCCTTTCTACCCCTACCACCCCAGAAGGCATCTAATAATTACCCCAAGTTTTAGTCAGAAAAAGGCATTTGTGGTTCTGACTTACCATAATACAGTAAAGTGAGCTTTTAAATAAGGCAGGAGGTCAAGATAGAAGTGATCTGAATGGAGGCTGCAAAGTGTATCAAGACTTCGGGGTGACTGTGGAAACCTCTAGCATTGCACTCTTACTAGACAGTAGCTGTGAAATTCTAACAGGTGTAACATCTTCATGAGAAGGAAGAATGTGTAGTTGGGTCTGCAGGGGAGCATAGCTGAAACACTACTGTGGGGGAATCAATCATGGGAAGTCTTTTTTTTTTTCTTGTGTATGTTTTCCCTTCCAGGTGTTTGTATTTTTGTTTTGACTGTTGTGTCTTTCTTAGATGAACTCTTGCTTAAAAAATCCCAAAATTCTTCTGTTGAAGTGCTCAATTGAGTACCTCTATAGAGAAGAAACAAAGTTTACCTGCATAGACCCTATAGTACTTCAGGTGAGAGCATGCTTTTGTTCTTGGTTTAAATTGCTTCAGGTCTAGTGAATCAAACAAAATTATGATCAGTGCACATCTCTTTTTTTTTTTTTTTTTTTTTCGGGGGGTAAGGGGGGGTTGGGGGGGGGGGGTTGCATAAGAAAGAAAAATTTCCTCTTCTACAGCTAGCTAAGACCACTGCTGCACTAAATACAGTACAAACTTGTAGTCTTGTGCTGAGGGTTTTTGTTATCAAGTTACATGTACTGAGAGCGATCTTATGATCCTCATAATTAAATGCAGCATTTTAGAAAATAAGTTTTGTTTTTAATGATACACTGTATAAAGAACATATGGTTCAGAAGGTCAGAACTAGATATGGTTTAGGTGCATGAAGAAATAGTAGAAAAGTTAGTGTAGGTGAGGGTTAGCTTACACCCATGTTATTTCTTGTCAGGCTTGAAAAAATGGGACAACCTAATGAAGTGACGAACTACAAAATGTCACTTTGGAACAGGTGCCCTGCCCCTGTGAGCAGGGAGGTGCCTTAAGTATGAAAACACTGAAATGGATAGACTTTTTATTCAACACACTGCATTCCTGTCTGAGAATCAGTCTTCATATGTTTGCCAGGATACTTCTAACAAGGGTATTTGGTGCCCTACTGAGCTTGGGCCATAATGTTTGTTTCTGTATTTGACTATTTACTTAGCATGCATTTAAGACCATTTATGTTTGGTAATTAATAAACAGGATTAAAGGTATGAAAGCTTTAGCAATAAAACTTGTCTCTGCCTAGTGAGTTGGTTTTCTAGTAAAAGCTTAAACTGAGACCTGTAATTTGTTTGAATGGGGTAGAAGTATCTACTATACTTTCTAAATATTGGTCTCTGATTATTTCACTGTCTGCTTCAGAAAATGATCATAAGTATTTGTGTATCTGCATTAAAGTCCTATTGGACAGAAAATACTACAGAAAGACGAGTTCAATTGAAAAGGCTGCCATTTAGCAAAAGCTTTATCTTCACTACACTAACATGAATGTTAGTTCATTCTCTCTGAGGAGCTGGCAAACTGCTTTTGTGGTATCTTTCTCTTGCACAGAACTTTTCAAACCTGACTGGTGTGAGCTGCAATAATGCAATTGAGAATACCTGGCTTGGGAAGCTGTATCCTCCCTCTAGCAGTGTAGGTCTTTAGTTCTGATAGCATTGCAGCCCCGCTTTGTCTTTCTGTGCATGGTAATAAAAGTGTGGGGAGGATAGTGAGATGGAGCCAATTAGAAGAGCAATTTTGCAGTGCACAGCATTTGGAATCCCACTCCAGAAGAACTGTCCCCAAGTACAGATTTAGGGACTGAGGCTCTGTGTACAGACTTGTAGAGGCATAGAGCACTGGTATACTCTTCATGAATGGAAGTGTCTCAGAGTGTCAGCACTCGGCATCAGCGTGTATCTGAAGAAGGTGGAGAACATAATATTGCAAACAGCTTTGGTTTAGAATTCTCTAGTTCTAGCACCTTTCAAACATAAAGCCTTTTTCCATGTAAAGTTATAAGGTGCCTGTATAAATGTTTGGATTCTGCTGCAGGTATCTTACTTCAGACTGTCATTGGACTATATCCTCATGTGCAATTAGTGCATATAACAAATTACTGATAAAATGGGTGTTGTGCTGTGGGGGTGGGGAAATGTGCATGATGGCGCTTTCTGGATGGGTGGTTTCCCTCTTTTATAGGAAAGGTCAGTACATAAATGGGAGAGAAAGTAGTATTAAGTATTTAAGTGTTTGGGTTTTTTTTTTTAGATGGGTTTGCAGTAGTTAACTGCTATACTTTGTTCCTGTGTGCAGGAAAGGGAGTTCCTGAAGAACTACGTACAGCGGATAGTTGATGTCAGGCCTAATTTGGTCCTTGTTGAGAAGACCGTGTCCCGAATTGCCCAGGACATGCTCTTAGAGCATGGTATCACTCTGGTCATCAATGTCAAGCCGGTGAGCATTTCCTGTCAGAGTCAGACTGGGCCTTGTGGTGGATCTCTGTAACTTCTTGTAGCAAGCTCCCTGGAGAAAGCAGAGAGTTGTCTTATTTTCTCCTCTAACCAAACTTGGGCTCTTTTTTTAATAGTACTTCTTTTCCAAGAAGGCAAGACAGGCAAACCTAGAGTAACTTTACCTCAGCTCTTCACAGCTACTCTGCTGTGTTCTTGCTTAGTAGGTCCTTGTCCCCTGGTTTGGTTCTAGTTAACTCTTGACTCCTATTTATAGCAGATCCTGTGTGGGTCCTCAGTGATCCCTAGAGAGCCTCTCTGTCCCTGTGAGGCAGGGTACAGACAGCCAAACAGAGAGTGGCTTTGCGAGTTGGCTGAGCTCCTGATAGCCAGCACTCTGCTGATTGCGCTGTACCTCCTGGAACTTTTTTCACTTGAACAGATCCAGATATCCCAGGGAAGGGCAAAATCTTACCTCTCACTGGAAATATTTACCCAACTGCTTTTTTAAGTTTCTTGTATGTTGTGGGTGACTGGGTTTAACCAGAGTTTGCATCTCAGTGAGAGGTTTCCTGGATCACACTGGCATTTTTTGTTGTTGTTGTTGTTTTGGGGTTTTCTTAAGAGCAAACTAAGGATGCTATTTTCCTCTTTAAACTGTAGATTCTTACTGTTTTTTTCCATTTTTACAGCAAGTCTTAGACCGGGTGAGTCGAATGACCCAGGGAGACTTAGTGATGTCAATGGATCAGCTCTTGACCAAACCGCGTTTGGGAACCTGTCATAAATTTTATATGCAAGTTTTTCAGTTGCCTAATGGTGAGTAAAGCTTGATGTGTCTTAGCTTGTGTGTGTGAAAGGATAAATGCTTTACTCCTCTTATCTAGATCTGAACTGTTGGGTGTCTTGTGTGATCAAGTATTATTCTTCCTACTAATTTTTCTTTACTTCTGTTACATCTTAGAACTACAGCGAACTGACTGCAGACACAAAGGCATGATCTTACTAAGATGAGACACACTAGATTTTAATTAGGCTGGCTTCTTCCTTCCAAACTGTTTTTTCTCTTCCCACCACCTTGGACTTTGTCTAGTCCAAATTTCTGTTCAAAACAGGAGGGATTAATTTCAATGCAGGATCAGATTTCTCAGGGCTTCATCAGCCAACTGTTGAAAATATTGCAGAATGGAGATTTTGTAGCCTGTCTGGGCACCTGTTCTGTTGCTTAACCATCCTCAGCATAAAGAATTTTTCTACATAGAAACAGAGAATCATAGAACAGCCCTGGTTGGAAGGGACCTTGAAAGATCATCTCGTCCAACCCTAACATATCCAATCAAAACTTGCCTTGTTGCAATTTGTGCACACTGCCCATTTTCCAGTCATTGTGCAGTGCACCTTTGA
Source organism: Haliaeetus leucocephalus (assembly GCF_000737465.1). Classification (NCBI taxonomy): domain Eukaryota; kingdom Metazoa; phylum Chordata; class Aves; order Accipitriformes; family Accipitridae; genus Haliaeetus; species Haliaeetus leucocephalus. The sequence goes on from NW_010972437.1 coordinate 7,454,205, forward strand.
GAAATCCGGTTCCTTTTTCTCTGTAACCCCCTTTAGGCATGGGAAGTCTTCACAGGAAGAAGGAAAAAATGCTGCTTGACAGGTTACCAGTGGTACTGGCACACATAGATGCTGTTGATGCAAATCTTTGTGGAGATGCAGTCTTTGCATCTCTTCCCCTTCCACTTCCCCATGCCCTCTTCCAGCCTTTAAATTGCACTCAAAATCTTGTACACTTTTGACTTGTAAGGATGAGCAAATGTGCCTGGGAGGATAGTGGTTCTTTTGCTTCACTGCTGCAGAGTCTACATGGTCTTGGAATACACTGTTTAGGCCAGTGTGTTCCATGTGGCCTTCACTTGGACTTTATGATGACTTGTTTTACAAAACAGGAGAAGTTTTATAGCAAATGCTTGTTTTGCTTGCAAAAATAAGTTATTTCAGTACAGTGATGTGAATTTCTGCAGCTGGATTGTGCTACCGATGTTACTTGCTCTTAGTCGCTGTTACAGTCTCTTCAGTGTGTGAGATACCTAAAAGCAGATTAATTGTAGTTGTCATCCTAACTCCTATGGTTTTCTTTTTCTTATAGATCAGACAAAAACCCTGATGTTCTTTGAAGGGTGTCCCCAGCACCTGGGTTGCACCATCAAGTTGTGTGGTGCTGCAGAGTATGAGCTGGCTCGTGTGAAGGAGATCCTGATCTTCATGGTCTGCGTGGCTTATCATTCCCAGCTGGAAATATCTTTCCTTATGGATGAGTTTGCCATGCCCCCTACTCTGACCAAAAACACCTCCTTTCACTCCCTTATTGAGGAGCCAGGAGATGAAAATGAACAACAGAACCTCTTCAATGGTGAGGATTTCAGCACAGCAGTCAGAGACATTGAACTATCCTCTGAAAAGCTGCCTGTAATCTCTGAGTCGGTGTCCTCTGATGAGGTCAGCTTGCTTGAACAAAGAGGTTTATTTGAGAGAGGTGACCAAGAGAACAGTCAGCTGGAAATGGCATCCTCAAAACATCAAGAGCACCACAAAGTGGAGTCACCGTTTCCAGTATTCAACTCTGTACCTCCTGGAATACCCGAAACATCCCTGCTGCCCCTCCATGGTATGGACCAGCACTTGATCACTCTGGATAGCCAAACATTAGAGCCTCTTCAACAGGTGGATGATCTACAAGACTCCAAGAGTCAGATGAGAGTCTTTAGAGACCCTCTCCAGGATGATACTGGTTTATATGTCACAGAAGAGGTAACTTCTTCTGAGGATCGTCTCAAGACTTACTCTGCAGCATTTAAGCAGGAGTTGAAAGATGTCATTCTCTGTATTTCTCCTGTAATGACGTTCCGTGAACCATTTCTTTTAACTGAAAAAGGCATGAGGTGCCCTGCCCGGGAATACTTCCCTGAGCAAGTTTACTGGTCTCCTCTCCTCAATAAGGAATACAAGGAGTTGGAGAGCAGAAGGAAGAGACAATTATTGCGGGATCTCTCTGGACTACAAGGGATGAATGGGAGTATCCAAGCCAAGGCTATCCAAATCTTACCTTCTCACGAGTTGGTTAATACTAGAATAGCAGAACACCTAGGTGATAGCCAGAGCTTAGCTAGAATGCTGGCTGACTATAGAGCCAGAGGAGGGAGGATACTACAAAAAAGCACTGATCCCTTTGCCCAAAGTAAGGATGTGTGTAGTGTCCCTACTGGAAAAACTGGGTGCAGAATTGAAGAGGATGAGAAGGGACTGGCTCAGAGTGAATCCTCGTGGTCTCATAAGGTAAGATTCAAAGCTATGTTACTGAAAACCCAGGTTACATCAGCTACAGAAGGTGTAGTGTCTCATATTAAATGTTAAATCAAAGTTGTTGTGGTTTGGGGTTTTTTTGTTTGTCTTGTTTTGTTTTTTTTGGGGTGTGTGTGGTTTTTTATTTTGGTTGGGGTTTGGTTTTTGTGGTTTTTTGGGTTTGTTGTGGGTTTGTTTTTTTTTTTTTTTCTTTTTGACTGGGTCAAAACTGCATTTTAGATTGCAGTGCTCTGGGCACTTAAACAAGTCAGTATAATAAGGCACTATGTGGATATAAGAAAGCAGAACACAAGACTGACTGCAAAATTTTCCTGAGAAGGGAAGAGGTTGTGAGACTACTTTCCGAGAAATGCACAAAATCGGCTAAAGATCAGTATATTTACGTTGCCTGTTCAGCTCAGGTGTACATGACTGATTTCTGAAAATGAATACATGAAGGGGGAGTAAGCTTAGAGAAGTTCCTGAAGCTGAGCTTTCTTGCTGCTTGTATTGGTGATTTCTAAAAGCGTAGTATTTTCATCTTCAGAGGGTGTAATGTCATGGAGACAGCAGTAGGCTGTAATTACATTAAAGTATTTGTTTGTAAAATTTGGGTGATCTGAAGAAATGTGAGAATCTCATAATTGAGAGGGGGAATCTTCTTTGAAATTTCCAAACAAGGCAGTATGTGCTTGTAATCAAAATACTTAGTTTTGGGCAACTGCCATGAAAGCAACTAACTTGTATCTGAGGAGAAGGATCTTGGAACTTTCTTGAACTGGAAGCTGTTCAGGAAAAAAGTCTGTGAATGAGAGCAGCAGAACTGATCTCTTGAAATAGTCAAATGTTTTGGTCCCTGAGCCAATCAGCCCCCAAGTTCATGAGCAGAAGTCACTTTTCAATTGGTACTTAAATGTAAATTTGTGTAGCTTCGCAGGCCATAATCTTACGAACTGTAAGAGTAGCCTTTGCTCTGGATCAGACTGGTTGATGCTGTTTTAAATTTATTCAGTGATCAATGAAAAGTGGTTGGGAATTTCATAGTTCTGTAGAGTGTGGAAGGGGAAACAGCTTCATTCCAGCAGCAGTGTGGTAAATATCTTCACAGAGGACAAAGTTGGAAGTATTTCTATAGCCTGAATCAGTAACTGAGGTGTATATATATTGGCAGAGTTTTGCCTCCAAGGTGTCCTGAACTGTACAGTGCTTTGGAGACTCTGGATGTTCGTCTTGGGGCTTTTGTTCTTTTATGTTTCTCTTAGCTTCCTTTCCACAGAAACACAGGTGTGTGCATTGGTTTCATTATGCATATTTCTTATGCTGTTCTAAAACTGGCAGTTAGCAATTATACATGGTACAAGTCTACCTGAAGCTCAGAGATAATATCAGGTTAATCTGTACAAAAGGAGTGAGCAGACATTTGTCTGTAAATAAAACTACTAGAGCAGAATTTCGTCATCAAGAGTTGTGTGTGGATGGAGGTGTCTGTAACCAGTAAATGAGTTGTTTTCTCTCTACCAGGTGGATTGCCTGAGTCCAGTAAACCATCAGAGGCTCTGTGTTCTCTTCAGTAGCTCTTCTGCTCAGTCCAGCAATGCTCCAAGTGCCTGTGTTAGCCCCTGGTATGAAAACTACTCCTCTACACCTTGTATAGTTGCTATCTTTTTTCCTAAGTCAAGGTCAGTGCTCACCTCATAGCGGTATTTATTTGAGGACTCCTTGGTAGATTGTGGCTGTCCTGTAACAGGAACTGTTGCCAAAAGAATTTTGTCTTGCCTGGTCAGGTGGATCCAGAGCAGTATCACATAGCCTTTGTAATCCCCAAGGTGTGAATGAGAAAGTCCAGCCTAAAACTGAATACTTTAGTTGGTCTTTTCACTGCAGGGTGTGCAGTATGTGTGGGGAGGACACCGCATGCAGTCTTGTGGGGAAGAGTTAGTGTATATAAACGCAGAAGAATGTCCAAGCCCAAAAATAAGCCTTGAGAGAATCTCAGAATACTTCCAGATTATATTATCTGAGAGTGGCATTTGAATATATTGCTATCTTTCTGTAATTATAGTCAGTAGTATTAAGAGCTTTAACTATATTTCCAGCTTAGGGGGCTGTAATTTGTTAATTGTATGCAATTTATGACACGCTTCTAGCTCTACTAAACAGGACAGGTCTTGGTGTTTCATCATCTAGCTCAGGTGAAAATATAGAGATGGGTCTCTTACAGGGAACGGTCTAGAGTTCCTGTAAAAGCTTAGGAATGAACCAAAGAAGGTGGTGATAAGCTCACTAAACAGCAACAATAAAAGGATGTAAATTACTGATATTAGAGATGTCTGAATTGTGACACTTAAACTGATACTTACACATTTTAAGTGGCTTGGTCACCTCAGGTGCTGAGAAAACAAAAGTTGCTATTAAATCTTCTAGAAGGATAAGGTTTTCTTAAGGCTTTTTCCATCTTCTGGATGTACCTTTTTTGTAACTGTTTAAATGTTAGTGTTTGAGGCTTCAATCTGTCTAGACTTCTGTGCCTAGATATTCTTGAACATGATCTTCAATAGTGCAGTTGAATTGTATTCAACTTTTAAAAGTCAAGTTTAAAGTTGTTCTAGTAGGACTCTGATCTCATTATTAGCAAACTTGACAGCAGGGATCTAGGAAGGGTAGTCGAGAAAAAAAAAAGCTTTTAAAGGTATACAGGGCTGAAGAACAAGCCAGCAGTGGGTGCTGATCTGTGCACCTAAAGGTCATTGCACAGCTAACAGTGGCAGTATCTACACTCTAAAGCTTTTATTTCTTTGCTTTAGGATTGTGACTATGGAATTCTATGGGAAAAATGACCTGACTCTAGGGATTTTTCTGGAGCGCTACTGTTTCAGGTGAGGAGGAACTTATTTCTAAATCTCATTCTAAACAAAACAAAAGCTGTTGATAGCTCTGTGAAGTTGACCTGCTGCCTTCTTCATAGACTCTACTTCCTGTGCACTTAGGAAAATAGCATGCAAGTCTGCAGAGCCAGTTGTGTCCTAGTAAAGCTTACCACTTAAATCTGTTGTTCCCTTTGCTTTATTATCATGCTGTAGTGAAACAGGAACTGGATTTAAGAATCCACTTACTCATGCTCACTTCTTACAAGCAAATACATCCACTGCTTTCCCATGTCAGCACTATCCCTCTTATTTCCTTTAATGAGGAAGTGGAACAGATTAGGAAACAAGACTTACAAGTTCATAAAGACAAATGTGTTCACTTCGCACTTTCTCAGAGCGATTAGGGCTGTAAGGCCCTAGTTAAGAGTCTGAGCATGTATTCCAAATGGCTGTTTTTCAAGACGAGCAACTGTACTGATTACAATTTTCTGAGGTTCCTATTTGAACTTTCATACGAATTCTGGAAAAAAACCCCTACTCCTTCAGCGTTATCTGAACATCTCAGAGTAAGACTTTGTCATATCTGCAAGGTGGCTAATATAAATGGTCCAGAACACTTTTAACCCTGGCAAAGTACTGTGTAATTTATTTCATCTGACAGGTGCAAGTTGTTATTTCAGTAATAACCAGAACTGCCAGAATCCCATATAGAGTCTCAGCAGGCTGTGAAGCTGGATAGAGTAGCCTGTGGCTCTGCAAAAGACAATATTACTCTGTTTTCTCCATTGGCCACTTGTAGGAGCAAAATGTTCTTTATGTTCAGCCCTCTCTGGAGGAACAAGTATTTCTCCTTGTGCTGATCAATGAGGAGGAGGAGGTTAGCTGCCCACTTTTAAGTTCTTGTTTCTCTCTGCTGAGTGTAGTGTGTGCTAAAGTGAATGCTTCTCAATCTCCATAGTTTCAGTAATTAAATTTTTTTTTTTTTCAATATGAGCAAGGAGGATCTGGGCTTTTATAGGCTCTTCCTGTTTTTGAAGAATTCCCTCTTTCACTTTGGTACCTAAACAATTCAGCTTTTATTTTTCTGTTGTCAGTCTTTCCTCCCTGACTTAAAAGAAACCCATCCAAGGAAAGGTCATGCTTTTTTTCTGTTCAAAGAGGTTATATGGCACTGTTTTGCTCACCTCTTCCTTCAGGAGCTGAAACATGACCGTTTTGAAAGCTCTTTGGCACATCTTTGTCCTCAGTAGCCTTTGCTCTGGTAAGCTGCCCAAGTGGTCTTCTAATTTGGTGCGAAGCACTTCCAGGTGCTTGATCAATGTTTTGTGGACTATATAGAATGTAGTCCAACAAGAATATGTTGGTAGAAAGTAATTCATTGTAAAAAGATTGTGATAGCAACCAGTATCCAGTCGCTGCTTTTGGGACCTATACAGCCATTGCTGGCAAGGGAACTTCCCTACATGCTATTTCTAAATGAGTACAATTCAATCTGCAGAAACAGCCTTTACTAAAGGCTTAGGAAACTTGTACAGTAAAGATAAGTACTACTATGATACTAAAAGTCATATTAGATACGTTGAACCAGTTCTTCAGCAGTTCCTAGCATATGATCATTCATAAGTGTTTCCATTTCTCTCTGTAAGGCCTTCCTACCAATGCCCCAGCATGTTCTGTGAAACACCAATGGTGCACCACATTCGTCGCTTCGTTCATGGGCAAGGCTGTGTGCAAATTGTGTTAAAGGAGCTGGACTCCCCGGTCCCTGGGTACCAGCACACCATTCTTACTTACTCTTGGTGTAGACTGTGCAAACAGGTAAGGCTGTGGACTTGAGAATCATTGCTATTACAATTTAGTATTCCTGTTGTGACTGCATCCCTAGAGTTATGGCTAACCTAGCACAAAACCTGTTACTGATACAGATGTTCTTGTGTATCTACAAATTCATTTCGTAGAACTGGGGCTGTTGAAGGTGAAACATCTTGTGTGAGGTAGTTCTGTTGGAAAGTGTCAAACCTGGCTCTGAGAGGATAGGTTTAAGTGGAGTTGATATATTGCAGGAAACTGATTTTTGACACATGGGAAAAAATTGAGTTGCCCTCTTAAAGGTGAAGAGTATAGTCCCTTCCCTGCACTGAATTAGTATGAGCATTAAAAGAATGTATGTATGGGGAAGGGCAGATGCTGAAACCTACTGGCTCAGTAATTGGCTAAAACCGCTTGGTATTCTTTCATCTGCTATGGACTGGATAGTCTGCATTGTATCAATGTGATGTCTAGACTTCCTTTAGTAGTCATTAGAAAGTAAGTAAAATCTTCATTAGAAGAATGATAAATTGCTTTAAAAAACCACAAGATAGTAAGATTGTGTATTATCTGAGGCTTGTTCTGTAATTTAGCTAAGAAAACATTACCACCTGGATACTCATCTCTAGCCAAACATTGTAAAACTAAGAGCCTTCAAAGAGATGAGAATAAAACTTAATTAAAAAAAGATTCATGTAGTGCCTGAAATGCAAAACATCTATTACCCATGTGGATGACTCAATTCACCTACTTATGCTGGCTTAAACATGGGTGTTGGATTTAAAGATACCTGGAGGAAGTTAATGTAATTGCTGAAGGCAAGCCTGATGTTGCTGTGTATACACCTGTTCTATAACCTTTTATTTCTGTGTGCTCATGTAAACACTAATATGTTTGTGGCTATTAAGTATGTTTAAAGCAGTGACTACTCTAAGCTTGCAAGCACTGCTGAAGCTGAAATACACTGCAGAGCAATACCAATGTATTTGTAGCTGAAGAATCACCAGGGAAAAAGTACATGACGAAACCTCTGCAGCTGACTGGGTTGCTGGAAGTTGTCTCTATGCAGAGAAATAGAATCCCAGGTACAAGCTTCTGTCAAGGATATGTTTGCACTCACGCAGCTTAGCACCTGTCATCATGAACTACCAGTTCTTGTTTATACAATTTATTGTAACTATGTGTTGGCCTTAGCTTTGCATAAATGCAGTCTATATTGTTTAGTATGTTTCAGGGTCATGGGTGCTTCTGGTACTAGAAATACTACATTGCTGTCTAGGTTAGCCTGTCCTTAATCTTGGTTGAAGGGTGAAATTAGGACATGGCTTTCAATTTTTCAGGTGACACCAGTTGTTCCCCTTTCCAATGATTCTTGGTCTATGTCTTTCGCAAAATACCTTGAGCTGAGATTCTATGGGCACCAGTACACTCGAAGGGCTAATGCAGAACCTTGTGGTCATTCCATTCACCATGACTATCACCAGTATTTTTCCTATAATCAGATGGTGGCATCTTTCAGGTGAGATCCATGCTAAAAACTTCCTTCTCTCTAGTACTATGTGAAGCATATAGCTCTAGTAGGATTCGTCAGGTCTGTCTTTCACTTTGAGTACAGCATGGGATAGCATAGCTGCACTATAACCACAAGTGCAGGATTGTGTGCTGGCTTGCAGAGGATATTGTGGGTGCCATCACTGTCCTGGATGGGGCGGGCAGTGTTCCTAAGAATGGCTGGCTCCAGTTCATGATACAGAAGAGAAACACTCTTCCCTGTCTAATCTCAAACTTTCAGAGTTTTGTTTTGGAACATGATCTGTGGTTGTACTTTTTGCCTAGGAGATAAATGGACAGGGTGTTATTGCTACTAAAAGTAACTAAAGCCCTGGACGCATTGACAGTGCCCCTTTTCATATAAGGGCCACAAACCACAATATGGTGTAGAATTACTACTTTGTGGGGAGAGTCTTGTTAATAGCTGTCATATTGCCTTCTCAGCTACTCTCCAATCCGGCTGCTTGAAGTGTGTCTCCCACTCCCCAAGATCTACATCAAACGGCAGGCTCCATCAAAGGTTACTATTTTGCAGGATCTCAAGGATTTCTCTCAAAAGTAAGCTTTGTTTTTAATGCCTTCCTCAGCCTATTTGTATTTTGGACTTCTGTTAGCAGAACAGAAAACTGTATTTGCTACTATAGATAAGACTTGCTAAATATTCTATATTTAATAGAAAAGTAATGGTTTTAAGCACATTTATGTGTGCAGGTACTCCTAAGGGAGGGTGGTATTGAAATCTTCTTTATTACCTTTATGTGCTCTGTCTGTACTAATCTCTCACCTTTTCATCTGGTGGCAATTCAGCCTAAATATAGCCAGTAGAAACTAAGATTCTTCTCTTCTCCATCCCTGAATGTTGCCCTGATATTTGAGTGATATAGCATGTTTCTGAATGACGTTGCCGCTGAAATGTTGACCATCAGCTGGTATCTGAAATGTCACCTTTTCTTACAAAATGCCTTCTCAAGCACAGCTAAAGTATTTCTAATTCCTCCCTCTAATACTAAAAATGGAACAGAGGAGGTGATCCTAGAAGGCTTAATCTGAAAACTGCAGGTAACACTGTACCCTTGCCCTAACATTCTGTTTTGGAAGATCTGATCAAGTTTAAATCCTGCTTTCAGCATGGAAAAACTGCAAAGGCATTGCTCAAATCTATTGTTGGAACTGTTTTCATTATATTGGTCATGTGGCTACTAAACTTTCTGGTGTGTAAAAGACATTTCCCTTTGTTAGCTATTGAATATGATAACAGCAGACAGTCTGGTACCTTCTTGTTGTCTAAGGTAAACTACTGTAAGCCTAGACACCTTCTAAATGTAGGAACAAAAAAAAAGGGAGACAGGCATGATGGAAACTGTATTAAATCCAGCCTGACTGCTGTTCTGCCTGGTGGCTGGGTTACTGTATGGCTGAAACCTCTGTGACTACCTGACTTCAGAACCTGTGGAGCTTTGTTTTGAGCTGAAATAGTTACTCATTCTGTCTCTGAGCCTTTCTGGTGGAGGTGTAGTTTGCAGCCCCAGATTCTTCCTTGTCACATACGACACAACTGTTTCCCTTGCTAGTAATGTGTTTGTGACCTTTGTATTGCTCTCTGACAACTTCCGCTGCTAAGAATGAGTTGTGAAGAGGAATGTCAGTGTGTGTAATTTCTAGGTTTGTGCTATATTAATGAAGTTTTTCCAACTTTCCCTGTAAATTCAGTGGGACAGCCTACTGTACAGAACACTGGCATGTATTGTCTTTTGTATTCTTAAATGCTAACCTTGAACACAGTCATTCTTTCATTAAAGAATGTTGAAGATGTTCCAAGTAGTCACAGCTTAACTGTTTGCATCCCTATCGACAGGGTGTCACAAGTGTATCTTGCTGTTGATGATCGCCTTGCTTCTCTGAAAACAGATACTTTCAGCAAAACAAGAGAAGAGAAGATGGAAGACCTCTTTGCCCAAAAGGAGGTAATGGACTATTTCTGCATTGGCAGACCATAGGCTGCAAAGTGTGTGGGGAAGCCACTTAGATCTAGTGTCATCTCTGGTCACAGAACACTGACAGTTTTTCTTCTGGCAGATGGAAGAGGGGGAGTTTCGAAACTGGACTGAGAAAATCCAAGCAAGGCTGCTTTCATCATCATTAGACACACCTCAACAGCTGCAATCTGTTTTTGAGTCTCTGATAGCTAAAAAGCAAGGACTTTGTGAGATGCTACAAGCCTGGAATAATAGGTAAGAGGGCTTGTGTTGGAATCATGAGAAACACTGATACTGTGTTGGTTAGAGAAGGGAAGAGGTTCTTTTGTGCTTTCTCTCCCTGTAGTGCAGTTGCTATATAGAGTGTGTTATGACAGCTTGTGCTGAATGTCCTCTACCGGTTAAGACCACAGAGCTGGTTGATTGGAATGGAAAATCATCTGAGGCCAGATAATAAAAGTATTGTGTTGTAAAGCACAACTTGCATCTGAGAGGAGAAAGTGTCATCTGAATAAAGGTGGAAGGCAAGGGAAGAGGGGAGCATGGGAAAGCAATTAATTGGGTGAAATTATCTCAGAGGTGCAGAAAATGTTCTGGTTTTGACCATTTGAAATATAGCTTTGGTACATGTTGGCAGCCATCTGAATTTGCAGTAAAGACTAGTGAAGGCATGCTTGGCTGCATTCTAGTATGGAGAAACTTCATAACTTGTGCCTTTCACAGTTAATACCTGTAACCTATCTTCTGATTAATTTGGGGGGTTTTGTGTGGTTTTTTTATTTGTTTGTTTTGTTTTGAAGATTGCAGGATCTCTTCCAACAAGAGAAAGGGAGAAAACGTCCATCAGTACCACCCAGCCCTGGGAGACTGAGGCAAGGTGAAGAAAGCAAGGTACAAGTAGCAGGCTAGAAGCTACTTAAACTTTTTTTTTTTCCTGGGGCAACACAATAGTCTTAAGACTGGCTTTGGTTCACTTAGTAAACTTGTTTTACTGCATCATGTAGTTTTCAGCTGTAGAAGCTTGAATTGCATGTTAGTATATGTATCTTTTCCTAAAGACATGAACCAAGAGCCATATTACACAGAAGATGACTAAGTATGAATAGGATTTTATGTTTCCTGTGGTGGTTGTGTAGTGTTAATACTGATAGCAGAGCTGCACTCTTTGTCAGGCATATGCTTAGGTAGGAAGGAGGTCACCTCATTAGACCCTAGGTTGTTGCCCATCAGGTTTATCCCTTGTGAAAAAGAAAAGGCAAGAATTATCAGGAAAGGCAGAGCAAAGAACACAGGGAGGACTGATAATGAATCTGTAGGTTCATATCTGTTCTGTGATGTGTCTGATGGGAACTGGCTGAGGGGATGTATAAGTGATTCTGGACTGCTGCCTCAAGAGCTCTGTCTAAGGGTACAGTTGCCAGCATGCTGAACAACCACCCTTTTGGGAGCTGGTGCTCTGAGAAAAAGTCCAGACTGCAAGGCAGTACAATATAAGCACCATACAGAGAGGCTGAACTCCCAATAGTTCTAACATTAGCAAGGTGCACTAAGAAACCCTGTGAGACCCTGGATTTGCTCTGCTGCATGCATACATGTCCTTTCCACTTAACACATTTTCTTAGATGCTAAAACACACTTAACCTTAATCTAGCAGCAATTAGGTTTATATAGAGGAAGAGTGTAGTCTTTAAAGCAGCATACAGAGATGATAGTAGTCATAAGCATCTTGTGAAGCTGGGTTGCTGTTGCCTTTTCTTTTTTGTGTGGTGGCAGATACAGTGACAGTGCAGTGGGTGGGAGTGCTCTGTTGTGGTACATCTGCTTTTGCAAGTGTTCCACAGAGGAAGAGATACAGTTATAAAGAGCTTGGCATTAACACTGGTATTTTGTTACTCTGCCTAGATCAGTAGCATGGATGCTTCCCCCCGCAATGCTTCTCCAGCACTGCAAAACGGAGAAAAAGGTCTGTTGTTTGTTTGTTTATTTCTTTTTCTTAAGCAACCAAAAGAAGCTTGCTGTTACCGTTTGCCTGACATAACATGGGAGCCTTTGTCAAATTTGATAATTTAGAGAAACAGTGAATTCCCATTGTGTCAGATGGGAATAAGCCAATTTATAGCTTGCTATTATAAAAAGCAGTCTGCTTCTTGTATGAAGCTGAATTACTAATGATACTAAACTGGCCAGCAAGGGTTTTCCTTTGAACTTGAGTTTAAAAGCTTTCAGAGGCTTTCTAAATAACTGAATAACTACATGGAATTTGGGAAATGCCACTCACCCGTTCTGTGAAGTGGTTGTGGGTGCTGAGACCTCATATCTGTGAGGCATACTGAAGATTGTGTGAACTGAAGGTAGTGGGTATAAGTGTATGCATTTTCTGGAGGTTATGTGCTACATTGATCAACTTGCCCATTTCTTTTCTCTGGGTGGCCTTACCTGCTTTCTAAGTAAAAACTTCTTGAAAGTAGACACTGGTGGTAGCTTGGCCTGGGAGCAAGCGATATCTCTTCTGACAGCCATGTAAAATGCTTTCTTCTGTCCTTGTACTCTCAGAGGATCGTTTCCTGACTACTTTATCAAGTCAGAGCTCCACAGGCTCCACTCATCTTCAGCTGCCCACACCTCCAGAGGTTGTATCAGAACATATGACTGGTGCCAACACACTGTCTGAACAGGATACAACAAGCAGCTCAGAAGGTATAGTTCAGTTGTGGTCTTGTGTTCTTTCTCTTGCTTCTCTGTGGCAAGTGTACAAGATCTGTGATTTGCGATGCAGACTTAAGTTATCTCTGTTCCAGATGTGTTTGATGGACACTCACTGGGATCTACAGACAGCCAAGTGAAGGAGAAGTCTACTATGAAAGCTATTTTGGCTAACTTTTTGCCTGGAAACAACTATAACCCCATTCCATTTCCCTTGTAAGTACTGCATAATATATATGATGTACAAAATTAGCAGCCTGATCAAATTTCAGAGCTGTGCATGCTTCCTTTACTTGGTATATAATTTAAGTCATCGTTTGGGTTTGCCTCTGAATAAGCTGTAGAACTTCTTCAAGGCAAGAAGTTTCCTGTGTCCCTTCTAGGTATTTGTAGGTTACCTGCTTTTCTTATTAATGGTCCACCCTTGTGCATATACATTATCAGTTTCTTCTCCTCCTAGCAGGCATGCCTCTCAGAACTCTTGTGGGAGCAGAAGGGGTGTGGTGGGGAAGGGGGGGAAAAGTGCCTTGTAACTTCATTGCTGCAGGGAGGGAGCAGAAATGTTCTTCCTTAGCGAAGACTTACTAAAGCTACATGCCTGTCTTGTTTTTACTTCCAGACCTCTTCCAAGGGTTGGACTCAAATTGACATTGTCTGGGTGTAGGTCAGGTTCAATGGCTACTGCATGTGCCCTCAAGTACCCCTCTCATATGAAAATGGGCAGGCTGGAAAGTCTTTCAGCTACTTGGTCTGCGTGCTTTGTAGTGTTTCTCGTTTGATGTGAGCCTAACATTTGGCAGCCTGAGTTTAACCTCTGAATCCTACCCCCAGGGTAGTAGTAGAGGCCATGGGCTATTGAGGTAAAAGTTAATAATTGGACCCTACAGATAAGAAAATCTTACAGAAACCCAGGAGGCTTTTGGGAATTTTCTGTGCTAAACTGCTTGTTCAGAAAAGAGTCCAGGTTTGTCCCCTGACTTCACTCTGCAGGTCATGCTGCAGGACAGTCAAAACAAACTCAGGCAGGTTTTGGTGCCATTAGAAACAGTGGCTGCTAAACAGAAATAGACTCTAACTTGGAGCTGGTCTTCTGATATAAGCAGCTTGCTTGAAGTGCTGATTGCCTTAACATATTAGCATTTAGATTTAACCATATAGCTATGAATGTGTCTATTGGGAGAAGCTGATCTGGGGAGCTTTGGTTCCATGCTGAGACTTGCAGCTTGTGCCTGGGAGTGCAGTGATGAGATCTGGGTTTTGACCAAAACTTCACCTTTTCTTTCCACAAACTTTTATGATCTACTAACAGTGTCCCTATGTTGTTTTCATTTAGTGACCCAGATAAGCACTACCTAATGTATGAGCATGAACGTGTACCTATTGCAGTCTGTGAGAAAGAACCAAGCTCCATCATAGCTTTTGCTCTCAGGTACTGGTGTGATTTTGCTGTTTTGTCTGACACATGTTGTACTTTTGCAGCTTTTCTGTGCAAGGAATATTCAAATCCTAATGGTAGGGAACAAGCATGACAGAATTTCTTCACTCGGCTCTGTTGGGAGTTTCTGGCAGAGCTGAAGTTCTCTCCTTTTACTGTTGAGATATGGAACATAGTTTTTCTGACTTGCAACTGGATTTTTGGCTTTTCATGCTGAACTCTAGTACACAAAAAAGAATTAATTTTGTACTGTTCCCTGTAATGTGAAATTGTTAGAGAAAGAAGTGCAACTAAATTTTGCTCAGCTCTCTAGCCTGGAGGAAGTGCAACTGAGCTAGGGAACAGCAGTTAGGCATTCGTACTGCAGTCTGTCCCTTGCCCTACCTTCAGTTGTAGCAGCTCTTCCTATTACTCAGCTCTCCAAATCAGCTGCTTCAGTAAATTTTGGGGATTTGCGTGTCACAAGGCAGCAGACTTTTAAAGAAGCATGTTCCTAAACTGTGGGAGAGGGAGAAGCAAGGGAGGATTTTTCCTGCAGTATGATTTAGAGCAGCTTCTGTTCTAAGGGAACTAAGTTCTAATTGTAAGAAAAAACGAAGGAGAGGCTTTTAAACTGTGGGTTTTTGTGTCCTGTGGTTGTCTCTGAGCTGAATCTTTGGGCTGGTGTTACAAAGTCTAAGTCTCTCAGAGAACAGCTGACTCTTCTCTTTTTTTTTTCTTTTTTTTTTTCTTCTTTTTATTTTCCTTTCCCCTTCAGTTGCAAGGAGTACAGAAATGCCCTGGATGAGTTGTCCAAAGCATCTCTGAAGAACAGTTCTGAAGAAGGACTGCAGCCGAACAGGTTAACATGCAGGAACTACAGTACATAGAGCAAAGGCACAGTGATTATAGTGAATAAGCCAAAACTAGGACAGGGAAGGACCCTCAAAATATGCCTCTGTTAGTATCTCTGCTTTCTGATGGAATCTGACATATTCCACGTAACCAACACATACTTGCAGTATCTGAGTTTCCACTTTGTCGGGGACTGTGCTGATTCCATCACCTGATCCCTTGACTGCGTGCATGGTAGGGTTTACTGTGCTTGCTTACCTTTCCTGTGGTGATGAATGGAACTGTTGCTATGGAGCCCTGAGAGGTTTTTCTCAGGGATGTGGAGGAGGACAACTTTGGAGAGTCCCATGCCATTACAGCTTTAACCTGTATCCTCTTCCCTTAGCAGTACTTAGTGTTAGGCATGGAAGAGAAATAAAGGTACAGGAGTAAAGCAATAGTGTCTCGGGTGGCAGTATTTGTTGGGCTCATGACTGTTTATTTCCTTTCTCCTTTCAGCATGTCAGACAGCAAACCAAAGAGCAGTAGCCCTGTCCGCCTGCCTGAGGCTAACATGGGTCCTTCAAATCGCAATGCAGAGTCAGAACAGCGTAAGACCATTTTGCCAAGACCATATCCATGATGCTGATCTCAGCTTAGACTTGAGTCCACTTAGTCTGGGTTCTAGGTCTCATGAAAGTTAAGTTAGAACAAAGTAAATGCATTCTGAGTTGAAATTGTGACTAATCTTAGAGTTGACTTGATGTAGAACATGGCGGCGGGGTAGTGGTGCGAGTTTGTTTTTTTGAAGTCTGTGCCCATGATGGCTTTCTCTGATTCTTATGAGATCAGAGCATCATTCCCTGATTGAATACGTTACGATGTAGTAGACCATGGGTTGTTCTTGAGTCTAGCCTGTTCAGTGGGGTATGATGTCCATGATATGTTCTGATCTCTTTTGGTACTGCCTTCTTTAAAAAGATGGCGATTAAATTATTTTGAAATGGAGAAGTGAGGTTCTTACTAAGTTAAAGACACTCACACTTGGTCTGTGTTTTCAAATGAGTCAGCATTCCAGAATGCTACTCAGAACACTAAGTCAGCTAACCTGATGGACCTTGGTTGCCTGAAGAATAGAAAATGAATTACAGTTGAATGACGTCATTCCTCCAGTTAGAACAGTCAATGGAGAATGCTTGTATGAGTCATGCTTTTATTAAACTGCTTGTAGAAATGCCAAGACCAATTTCTTTATTCCTTTTTACTGTAGCAAAGAAACCATCTGGTGTTTTGTCTTTCTTCCGTGGCACGGGAGGGAAGAGCCCAGACCTGTCTTCCCAGAAGAAAGAGACCTTACGTGGTGCTGACAGTGCCTACTACCAGGTTGGACAGATGGGCAAAGAGGGAGCAGAAAACCAAGGAGCAGAGCCTCCAGGTACAAGACTGTTGAGTCTGTCTTCTGTCTTGGGCTGTTTCTTCTCCCAGAATGCAATCCTGCTTATACTTTTTCAACAGTCCGAGATTACTCAACATGCATTGAAAGTGAATGATTTGAGCATCAGGTGTAGGCTTCTCCTAAAGACATTGCTTTGCTATATGAGAAGGGAAATAGGGTCTTTCAAACCTTGGTAATTATAGGTACGTTAAGTGGTCTGGGCTCGAATGCCTTTGGATTTAGTTGACTCTAGTTAAGCAGCCCAGTCTCTCTCCTTCACTTCCTGTTTAACTTTCATTGTTTCAGCTCATGGAAAACAAATGAAGAGAAAGAGAAAGTTTGTACTTGTGTGTCTCATGAACAGCAGCGCCCTTCTAGCATACATACTATATCATACAATTATAGCTGTATCTCTAATTCCCTATGTATAGTTCCCTCTGAAAAAAGAAAATATTTTTCTTGTGAGTTTACAAGTAGTATCTTATATGGCTTTCTCAGTAATAGTAATGAACAACCCTAACTGAATGGTCCCTTTATGCCTTCAGATGATGTAGATGGAGGAGATGGACAGAAGAAACAGCTGGTGAATCCCCATGTGGAACTCCGTGAGTAGTTGTGAATTATAACTTGAAGTCTTAGCTGACAGACTGTGTTCTTCATGAAAATGTGATGGAAATCTTGAAGTTAATAATTACTTTTTCTTTGTATGGGGCAGGAAGGAAAAACAAATCAAGAATAGAGCAATGCAATTTTTACTTACTGTAATCAATCTCTGTTGCAAAAATACCCCACAAAATTTTTTTTAAAAAAATTTATCTTTTGTCTGGACACTTTCCCATGGCGCATACTGTGAGCTAACCTAAAGGGGGTTGACTTTCTTGTAAGTTTTACATTTAAATCCTATTGGTTTAAACTTCCAAAGTACAATAGGCCTGAGAGAGGGATGTTTAGCACAATAATACTCTTCTAGACATCACTAAAATCTCTTGTCATCTGAGGTAGTCAGTGAGTATTGCATGCTGTTATTGAGGAAGACCTTTCTTTGCAGAGTTTTCAGATGCGAATGCCAAGTTCTACTGCCGGATTTATTATGCTGGCGAGTTTCACAAGATGCGTGAAGTGATACTGGGGAGCAGTGAAGAGGACTTCATCCGATCCCTCTCTCACTCTATGCCTTGGCAAGCACGAGGTGGCAAATCTGGGGCTGCGTTCTATGTGACTGAGGGTAAATGCAGCTCTTTTGCCCCATCGTAATTAGAGGGTGTTATTTGGGGATGGTGGTGGTTAGTGTGGTGTTTAATCCCTGATTATCTCTAGAGGGTTGCTGACTGTGAAGTGGCCACTCAGAATATAAAGTTAAGTGGATTGTTCCGGGGTCTTCAATATCAGATTTTGTCTCTTTGTATGTGCAGGAGAACAAAATGCAGTTCTCTTTTTCAGTAGTAGCAGCTAGGGAGGCCAGTTGAGCAGAAGAGTTGTACTGCCTTAGGCAGGCTTCAGAAAACAAACTTCAGTATGATTCAAGGAACACTGGTTATTAAAGACACAGTGTTTCTTATAATCCCACATGCTATAGATGGTTTATATGATTTTTTTTTTTAAACTGTGGCCACTTCTAGGCCCCTACTTAAAACAAGTTTTGAATGGAAGGGTCTGTAGGCTGTTTCTGTTGTCTGTATAAGAAGCCCATGTAGCTGAGATAAATCTAACTTAGGCAGTCTCTTCTCCCTGATTTGCTAGAATGCTGAAATCCAGAAAGGCTGAAATTCTGAATTTCAGAATTTCAGAAATAAAAAAGTTTTTTACAAATGAACATCTGTAGCTAAGGATTTAAGAAAATTGTAGTCCTTTAATTTTCCATACTACTTCAGCTGTGCGACAGTCCTAAAGAACTTGCAAAGAATACATCACTTACTGTATGTAACCCTGTTGCCTTTGTCTGATATTAAAACAGATGATAGATTCATCTTGAAGCAGATGCCTCGTCTGGAAGTTCAGTCATTCCTTGACTTTGCTCCACACTACTTCACTTATATCATTAATGCAGTTCAGCAGAAGGTATTTAAAAAAACAAAGTGCCTTTTGTTTTAGGCAGTGTTCTATATTTTACAGACTAATGGCAGTTTCCATTAACCCCTTTCATTAAGTAAAAGAAAATGTTGGTGGGTATGAGCTGTACTAATATTATGTTTTTACGATTAAAAGTGGGAATTTTGCTAGAGCTTCTAAGCTGTAATACACAGACAGAACAGTGGTGCCTCTAGTACTCTAGTATTTGTTTGCTGTTTGCTTGTACACAGAGATCTTACCCATGTCTTCTCTTTGTCAGAAGCCCACAGCACTGGCCAAAATCCTTGGGGTATATCGAATTGGATACAAGAACTCTCAAAACAACACTGAAAAGAAGCTGGATCTGCTTGTCATGGAAAACCTTTTCTATGGCAGGAAAATGGCTCAGGTAAGAGCCAAGCGTTCCGTTCCCTTGCAGTGCAGTTCTGACTGGGAGCAAGAGCAGGGTTACTAGTAGCCATCTAGATAACTTTTAACTTTGCACGTGCTGTCTATATCTGGCACTGGTCAAAGATGACAGTTTGTGCCTGTTCCCTTGTTATGTGATCCTTGGTAACTTGATGCCTTATTGGCTAGTTCAGATAGCTGTAGTGCAGGCTTCAGTTTTCAGAAGTCTTATTTGTCCCTGCATCTCTGGTGTCTGAGAGAAACCATTGCCAACCTAATTAGGAAAATGTGAAACCTTTTTGCAAAGCTTTTAGAAGAACTAACTGGGGTTACAGACTAATTTGTTTAGAAGGACACCCTCACTGATGGAGATGGTGAGCTGCTGTGTAGTGTGTGGGGGAGACTAATAATGTTTTGAATCCTCTGTTCTCTCACTGAACCACTTCATGTGTGGGACAAGATTTTGAGTTCAGTCTTGCCCTTAATAAAGGAAAAGCGACCTTTATGAGGCAGTAGAATGAAGACCTTAAAATTACTGGGGGAAAATTCTCTTCAAATACAGAGTTGATGTTAAAAAGGAAGTTCAAACAAATGTCGCTTCTAAAACTAGATAGTATCAGTTTTTTCCACCTTCCCTCCCAGTGCCTGACCTCAGACAGGGGATGTTTGTGGGAGGAAGTGAACTGAGGGAATTTTAGATAGGTGTAAAGGATGTTGTGGGTTTTCTTTTTGTTTGTCTATTTTTTAAATCATGAGGGTGATCAGGCACTAGAACAGAGACCCAAAGAGACTGTGGACTCTATCCCTGAAGTTAGTCAAATCTTGACTGGACAAGGCTTGAACAACCTTCTCTAACAGGACCTGCTTCAAGCAGGGCATTGGGCTGGAGACCTCCAGAGATCCTTTCCAACCTGATGAAGGTCTGCCTCTTGCCTTGCCAAAAGATGTTAAATGGTGCTTCATGCAAGCCCCACCTCCCTCTTCTGTGGCTTTATTTTTGTCAGCATTTGAGTCTGTAGAAGCTGGCTGAAAAACTGAATTTACCCATACGATTGGGACACTTTTCCCTTAAATTAGGCTAAATAATAATGAAATAGCTTGCCTAAAACTTGTGAATTGAGGTGGCAGAGCCTTCATGTAGGCTTACATGCTACTCTCCACTCAGGAAACTTTAATTTTTGTAGTATAAAAATGTTTTTTGTTAACTCCCTTCCTCCTGTGGAGAAGGGAAGAGTGGCCATGCCATGCTGCCTTCTCAAACACTGCAGTTAGGTATGATGAAGTCTTTAACCTTGCAGAACAATGGAACAAAGTAGTGCTGTTCTCCGTTTGCAGGTTTTTGACCTGAAGGGCTCCCTCAGGAATAGAAATGTTAAAACAGACACAGGCAAGGAAAGCTGTGATGTAGTCCTTCTGGATGAGAACCTTCTGAAGATGGTCCGGGACAATCCTTTGTACATCCGTTCCCATTGCAAGGCTGTGCTGAGAGCTTCCATACACAGTGATTCCCAGTTCCTCTCCAGCCACCTCATCATTGACTATTCCCTGCTGGTGGGTCGTGATGATACCAACAATGAACTGGTTGTTGGGATCATTGGTAGGTTGTCTTTTGTATTTTCTTGCTTTCAGCTGGTGAAACTCCTTTCTTCTGGTTTAGGTGTTTATAGTACTCTTAGAACTGTACCACCATCACAGAGATGTGTGTCAGGAAAGCTTGTCTTCTCCCTGATGGAATACCACCCTCACCTCTCATGGGTATTCAAAGTGGAGCTAGGAATTCTTCTCTCCAGCTCTTGTATGGGCTTGTGTTGGCATTTGCATTACTAAGAATATATGCAGGAGGACTCACAGGTAGTGAAAAAGCAGTCAAGTTGGTATTTAACCTACACGTTGGGTTGAAGTAAGGAATGTTATTTGTATTCTTTCATGTGTTTAAAGTTCAGTTCGGTAATGTTTACATAGCTATTTAAATTTTAACTTTTGTGGAGGGGATCTGAGGAGAAACAATATTGGTAGGGATGGAAGAGCAAAGTTAAATGTCACAGGATCACTTGTGATCATGTAGTCTGACCTGGATAATATGGGTGGCAATGCAGTAATTAACCTTGCCACATCCTCTGACTTGTGAGTGGAAAGTAGAGCCTCCTCTTTAGACAGGCAAACTTGTATTGTGCAGAGGACTTGGAGATGAAGCCATTTTGCAGGATGTGGAAGTGACTCTTGGAAATGAGATTCTCTTTAAATCTAGCTCAGAAATGCTTCCAGATGAGACCTCAAGCCAGGAGGTCTGGATTACTCTTTTTCTGATAAAGCTTGAAAGCCATTCCTGTAACACTTCTAGTTGAGAATTAAGTCCCAGCTACAATAAACTGCAAGCTGTTACTACTTTCTAGTTTTGTAGACTCTTGAGTATTTGGGTAAATGAGATGAGACTCTGCTTCTTCTGTATGTGTGGCTTTTTGCTGTCCTATGGAAAGTCTTACCTGATTAAAGAGTGTATTTTATATGATGTTTAAAGCTGACAGTTCCTCCACTGTGGCAAGAACAGCTGTTCATGATCGGAAAGAGCTTGTTTAAGACAAATATCTTCAAGAAGAGAGAACATGCCTGCTGTATCAGGCTATTACAATGTTCCCTAAGTGATACCTTGAGAACCTACAAAGTACTTAAGCTAAATTTGTGGCAGGGGTGGAACTAAAAATGATTAGTTTGGACTGAGTTTGAATCTGAGGTCAGAATCTCTACCTATTTTAGATCCTAATGTGATACGGGAAGCAAATAAGCTATGTCTGTGAGGAACTGTGAAGGCTATTTTATTTGTAGGCCCTGTTGTGAGGAGCTTTGGGCCTTGGGGCATGAAGTGACAGTAGTTAGTGCACAAACTGATGATATCAGTACCAAAGCATTCAAAGGGAGTGTTTTCAAAGAGTATTTAGATAAATGGATAAGTCTTAAGATTGACAGGTCTGGATGAGTTCTGTGTAAAGCACAGCTGAGGTGAAATTTGGATAATTATGGTGGCCTTTTGTAAATCTAGAAACAGTAAATTCAAATTTGTATAATTACAGTTGCAGTCAAATGTTAGGAGATAATGATATCCAGTAATGAAAAGCTTAACTTACTGCAGCTTTAGCTTTGCAGACCAAAATGTTCGTGTGCTTGTAATGACTGAGCATGCTTTCTCTGAAAGGGACTTGGAAATAATTCTGAAGCCTTCTCCTTGCAGCCCCCTCTTCCAGTCAGGGTCACTGGTGGTGTCCTATCGTGAAGTGAAAAGTGTTTGCTTTCTGTTACCAAACCTCTAGGTAGCTGCAATGATGAGGAATACTACTGGCTTAAATGGATAGGTGTCCAAGTCTTGATGCTGCTACCTGTTGCAGTAAAGTAGTGGGAGCTGTCACAGCAAAGTGGGGCTTCTTGATACGTTTCTGGGATGAGGATCAACTAAGTAACTCTTGTAAATGAGCCCTTGAAACTCTAACATGGATACAGACAGATGTGCCTGGGCAGTCTGTTTTTGCAGAGGCAGGAAGAGTTCATTGTGATCTTGCTGGGCTTTTGAGATATCATATTCACCCTACTCAAATATAATCAATACTCTGGAAGGTGAGGCAACTGGTAGGGGGAATGCTGGAATTCTTCTGGTGATGGAAGCCTACTGCTTTCTTGCCTTTTTTGAGGGGAAATAGATACATTTTAGAACAGCATTATTTGGGTTATAGCAGATATGACATGCTTGTGTGCTTTTTTTTTTAATTGCAATAGACTATATTCGCACTTTTACCTGGGACAAAAAGCTTGAAATGGTGGTGAAGTCAACTGGCATCTTGGGAGGACAAGGTAAGTCCAGAATGAAAGCAAAAATTTTGATCATGTTTCCTTGTCACCTGGAAGCTTCTAATTAACTCTGCTAATAAAGCCACAACTTCCCCACCATGCAGATTTGTAACATGAGATTAAGTTGCCCAGAATAGGGCAACAGGGGAAGGAATAACAAGTTTCAGAAAAATTAATACATTGATCTGCCTCCATGAGTGACCCTTTAAGTACTATAATTCCTGGGAATGGGGTACGGGTCATCTACTTTTCAGACTGTTCTTTTCTGTTTCTTAGTTACCAGCTACTCACATGCAAACTTAGTCATCCATAGCAAAAACCCTTGCCGACTCATTTCAGAAGATGTTTTCTGAGTCCAGAAAGTCAGATATGCTCTGTGCTGTTAGTGTGGAGGAATCCTCGTCAAGCAATTGACTACTGCCCATATTTTGAGGAGCCGATGTGTTCCCTTTGTGGAAGCGAGTAGAGTACCTTTTGTGCAGCATTGCCTAGTGTTGGCCACATGTTAATAGGAGGGCTAGAAAGAGAAGGGAACACTTCATGTACCACTCCGCAGGTGTCTGGAGAAGATAAGAGCATGTCCACAGAGTGAAATTCTTTATGGAAAAAATTTGCATCTCTGCTGGATGGAGTACCTCAAAGACCTATAAACAGGAGAAGAGGAAAAAAACCCCAAACTGATCAGGGCTGATGTAAAAAGTCTAGATGGTTCCTCCAAGTTCAAGTATTTCAATTCAGTGTTAGGAGTCCAGACCTTGATCTGTCTTCTCTCCTAAATGTTTAAAATAAAAATAAAAAAAAAAAGTAGCCGATAATGCCTGTTGGTTCCAGGACCCTTCCATGTACAGTATGCCTTCATGATTATGCTGTCTGGTGTTGTAATCTCATATGTCATCTGTCTGTACTGCAGTATGCTCTTTAGCCCATATCTAACTGTTCTTTACTCTTACACACACATTAGGTAAGATGCCAACTGTGGTCTCTCCAGAACTGTACCGGACCAGGTTTTGTGAAGCTATGGACAAATATTTCCTGATGGTGCCAGACCACTGGACAGGACTGGGCCTGAATTGCTAAGCTAAAGCCCATATTGGGAAAGCACAAAAGGACAATGACATTACAGTCCACTCTCTTCCTGTGGTCTATCCAACAGTAAGCAAGAGGATTGCAGTTCCATGGCTACACTGACCGTGTGCGTCATGTTGTGAAGTGTTGCACTTTAATCCTCGTCTTGGAGGCTGATAAGTGAACCAGCCTCACTAAGTATCTATGCTGTAAGCTACCACTGAACAGCACTGATAAGAGACATTCCCTCTGTCAGTAGGGAAGATGATGCTATCTCTGTGTAAGAGCACTGAAACAGATGCTATCCAGTTCATGATGGTGTAGAAGTACATGATCTCTCAAGTCTTGCACTGCCTAAGTGGGGTTGAATACAACCAACTCGTATTTCTGTAGTGGATACATGGTACTGCAAATGTGAAATAAACCCCCCTCTGTGTGGGTGGGTGGGTGAGAGAAGAATGAAATTAATTCCTGAGTTCTGCTATTGCTGTCAGTGGTCTGTAGTTGACCTGTTTAGGATCCATGAATAACTTGTCCTGCTTATGCTCTGTAACTTCAATTTTTCCTGCGTTCTGTAAACATGTTTTTTTTTGTTTTGTTTTTTTAAAGACAGCTTCACAGCTGTAATGCCATATCACTACATCTTTTAAGTTATATTACTGTAGTACAACTCTGTCTTTATCTGTCATAATTTCATTTTAGCTGAATCCCATATAAATGGGTTGTCAGTCATCAGCATACTGCAAAACCCAAAACATATCCCTTCAATCCTAAACAGTACTTTAATCTAAATGTTGCCCAAATCCCTGAAAACAGGTAACTAAAAAATATACCCTTTAATTTAACAAGACTTGATTAATTACAGTTATGAAGCTGATTAACCCTTTCCTTAGCAGAAGGCACTAAGTTGCTAGACAAAATGAAGCATACTGCCTTAGAGTGACAACTTTCTCCTTAATGAAACCATCATTCCTGGCAGATCATTTCAAATCCATTTCAGTTCCCCAGGACTTTCAAACAATGCATTTACCTCATGGTGAAACTTTGCTGGGAGAATATTTTTCTTGCGTGTATGACATACTGATGAGAATGAGCATCCAGATCTCATCACACTGTGCAGTCCCAATGGAAAAATTGTTTCTTCAGCAGTATTAGATTTTTTTTTTGCACCACTGAGATGAATGTAGTCATGTTTTTCTGTAAAAGGAAAAAACTGAACTAACAGGTATCTTGTATGATGGACAAGATGTGCAGAGATGTGTGAATCTCTGTTATGACAATAAGCACTTCTTTCCATTTTTATTAATTTTTTACCTGGTTTTGTAGGTGATGAGTTTACTTTTTAGCTTCGTTATAATATAGGCCAGTAGATAAGAGAGTTTTTTATGAGTTTGAGAGGCAAGAATACTGTTCTTTGACTTCCAGTCTCTGATGGAAGGACTTCAAACGAACATGGAGTCTGGGAGCTCTTTATGACCACTTGCTCATTCTGACCAGTTGCCTGGTAATACCATCTTCACTGTAACTATGGATTGAAATTTGCATTTTTTCACTCCTCCTGTGTTCAGTATTTTCTTCTGCAGCAGATGGTGGTGACTCTGTTCAGGAGCAACAGCTGGGCAGTACTGAGAATGGAAAATGGCAGCAGTGAGAATTGAGCTGTTGGCTCCAAAAACAACCAGTGCAGCTCAGGTCTGAGCTTCCAGGAGGCAACAGTCGTTTGTGTTGGAAGAAGTCTTCCCCACCCCGCTGCAAAGCCCTGCTGGAGAATAAGCAAAAATGCTGACCTTGAAGCAGCAGAAATGAAAGTATTCTCACTTCCTCTGTACAATGTAATCATTGTTTCTGGGGGTGCAGCATTGAAGGCTGCAGTGATGTGTGCTGTGGAAAGATGACACAGTACTTCTTGTTTCCTCTGGCCCAGAATCCCTTTGGTCCAACACAGTACATCAGGTACAGCTGACCACCTCTGGGACACATCTTGTCTCTTGTGTTGAAATGTAGGATGACTGGCTCTGTGGGGGGCCTTGTGTAATGAGGAACCAACCAGTCCATCGTCTCAATGCTACTCTCACTTCTGTGACTTTTACTTTCTGTCTTGGCTCATTGATGTGAAAGACCATGCCATGCAGCCTGAACATGTTCCAGTCTTGGTTAAAGTTTACAGGTATTCTTCCTCCTTCACCTCTTGAAGTTTACAGGGAGAAAACTTGATTTGCCTGCCTAGCTAAGGTAACCCAACAGCAGCTGGCTGTGTTATCTTCCACCTTTTGTCAGTATGTGGATTGGTTGTTGAAGCATGAATATGGGCAGCGTCATGGCATCTGCACTAGGCTAATGTAGAGCTGTCATGTGCTAGCCCTGTCCTGTCACCAGTAACCTTACTCCAGTTATGTGTGGCTGCTCTAGACTGCTTGTCTTCCAGAGTCTCAAGCAGCTGGCTTTAAAGCAACACAGTCATCTGACTGTAGCTAATGTTCCCCTGTACATGACAGCATGAAGTCCTCAGCACTGTAAAAGTAAGAGAACCTTCCACTGGCCAGCTGTTTTACAGCCTGTGAACACAGAGCCCAAACGTGTGAATTGTGACCTTCTTGGGCTGATGCTATAGCAGTTGGAGGGCTTTGCAGGAGTGATCTTGAGCTGGCATCAACAGCTAACTTTGGGTCAGGATGTGGCTGATAGACTAGTCCTGACCAGACTGAAGTAAATAGCAAACTACTAGTCATGGGTAACACAGTAGCTGCAGTATCAACTGGAATTGGGACATCTTTGGGTGCCACGTGACAAAGTTGTAAGCATTTCTAGTTCAAATCCCAGCAGTTGAACAGATCTCCTCAGATGTTCCCCTTTCAGAGTAAGAATTGTCCTGGCATTTCACTTGCTACAAAGCTGACTTTCTCAAAAGGAGAGGAGTACTTCATGCAGAAGAGGTCTTTGAGAGCTCCTTGTGGGGCTGTGTTAGGTTTGTGTCCCTGCAGCATGCCTAAGGATGTCCTAGGGGAACAGTCTGGGGATTCTATGATTATATGAGCCCTTTGATTAGAGTTTTTTTTTATTTCTTTATAACATGTTTAGCATGTATGTGTGTAAGCAAATCCCAGTTGCAAACATGAAGACTGCATTTCTTCAGAGCTACACTAGCTCTTTTCCTTCTGTTGTTTTGATCTGAGGCCTTGTGATAAATGTCTAAATCTTGTCCCAGTCAGAAGTGATGACTTGCTTTGAATCATCGTGTAGACAGCAGACTGCCTTGTAGTGGCCCAGCGATGTATTCTGTACCCCAAAAGCACATGAGGGACTTGTGCTGGTTAAGTAGATCTGCTGGGCTTGGGGGGAGTTACCTGTGGAGTGGACTCTCCCCTGTGAGAATGACTAAAACCAAATGAATCATTCACTAGCAGGTGGCCAGACCAATCATTATTCAGAGCACTTAATGTACCATAATGTATGTATTTCTAATTTACCTTGGTTCAGCTGTATTTTATAAAATTGATGTACTAAACTATTTGAGAATAACTGCCTTGACTACTTGGAGAATCTAAATGTAATGTATATAGGTATAAATAAAGTGACTAAAATATACTTGAGTCTATTCCATGTGGTGGAACAGTTAGGTCTCGTAGCATCCCATTTTCTTGATCAGAGCCTAAGCCACCTGCTCTGCAGCAATTGCTCTGTTGGAGGTTGCCAGCTTTGTGTGCAGTGTAAGCATGCCTGTTGCGTCTCTGTACCTTGCAGCTTGTCTCTTCTAATGGAGCAGGACCTCTGGGCAGCTCTCCAGGTCAGTGGCAGCAGAATGTGCAAATAACCTTTCATGCACTTCTCCCACCTTCTCCCCAGCTGCTTTTCAACACACAGTGCTGTATGAGACAGGGAGCCAATTTAGTCCAGCAGGTGGTGGTGTTGCTGTGGCAGAATTCTTGCAAGAGGTAGAACACATTTGTCAGGAAAAATCTCCAGGTATTTACATAGTCTTCTTTTAAGTGGACTAGATAAAGAAAAAATCCAAGGAAGTCTGAAGATTAATGGCATATCTTGACTGCTTCATATTAACCTGGTATATAGTAACCTCCTCTCTTAAAGCTAAAAATGATGTGTGATTAGTTTTGGGAAGGTGACTTGTTGGTCCCTAGAATTCAAAACTCAAAATGTAAAACTTAAGGATTTTACCTGTATTATGTGCCATCAGTGCTTTTGCCAGCTGAGTTTGAGGTTTTTATCTGCTGCAGTCTGAAACTGCATCAGAACCTGTCCTAACATAGGGGTGTGAGCAAGGCAAAAAGTGGGATACTCAATTCAAGGGCAGTGCTGCGTTATGCTGGTATAAGGTTGAGTGGTGGGACTTGTGGGCCTTCTAGCGTGATGTTGAAAAGCACAAATGCAGGGTTATCAGAACAGTGTTCCTCTAATACTTGGAAGTGGGACTGCCAACACCTAGTAAAGGACAAGAGTTTGTGCTCTAAGTGAAACTTCTTTTGGTTGGTGCTGAAGTCATCAGTATTAGAAAATGAAATGGTAATTGCATGTGTTTTCCATTGATGTAACTGATGGTATGAGACGTTGGTCAACTTCCCCACTACCACCTTGATTTAGACAATACTACTATTTAAAAAAAAGAAAAAGTTGGGATTCACCATCTTGGTCTATGCTGTAATGTCTCAATTTGAGTCCTATGGCCTCCTAATGTGAAGATATATAAGCAACAAAGAATACTTCAGTTTTAACGTGGAGGTTTTAAGTCAGTGCAGATACAGAGTAACTTTGCACAAGAATTGGGAAAAGCCAGGCCATCCCTCGTTTCTTCCTGTTTTCAGGACACAGAACTGCAAATCTGGCACACAAGAGATTCAAGATCCAGCTGTGCTAGACACTGATACTAGCCTAGTATTGCCACTAAGGTACTAAAGTAATAACAGGAATCTATGTTCTCCAAGCTCCTGCTGTGGAGCCTTGGTTTGTTATCAAATGTATAAGAAACAAAAAGAAGCAAGAAGAAAACCACTTCATTTTTCAGTGAGAGGAGGTTTGTCTGTATCTAAATGTGTGCCTGGAGGCAGAGCCTGCTTCTCGAAAGCTGAAGGATGACAGAAACAGGTAAGAAGAGTGGGTTAGGGGCTTGTTTGGTAATCTAGCAGAGTCGGAATGAGCCCCAATGTGTGCACCTTGTTATAATGCCTTGTTCTCCAGCCCCTGCTGTCTTGTGGCATGAAGGTCCTACACCAAGTGATGCATGTGAGGGTAGAAAGCAATGCTTGGTTTGAATGATAAAAAGCAATGCTGAAATATCCCTGGTTATGAGTTATTATCACCCTACATATTGAGTCTAAGCTTTGCAAACCTCCAAGCAAGCTAGTTTCTTACACACTATAAAGCCAGTGTTCTTGTTTCCAAAAAGGCACAAGGTTGTTATCCTAGAAAACCATGTTTGTTCACATGGCTTGTGCCAGTTACAGAGGCTGTTTCTCAGTTTAACTCCTGCAGTAGCTTGCAATAATACATGAAAGCAGAGTTGTTAGCAGTTAGCCAACTCCTTATTCCCTCTGCATTTTTTCCTTACGTGAGATCCTTTCCTGCTGGTCTGTGTCATTTGTGGAGCTGCTTTCGTTGCACCTCCTTTTCTGTGATTATAGGTAGCTTCTCTGTTGGAGGCCTTGCTTGTAGATCTTTGTAGGTGAACTGGTGTTATCAGGATTAGCTGACATAAGGTCCCTGGTCCTAATCTGAAGGCTCTTTCTAAGCCCAGTCTGAAGGCTACCTAACTAGGCCTTAGTCCTTGCAGCCTTAGCAAGCTGTTTTCTGACCCTTTCCAGTTGTTTACAGCTATATGAAGTAAACAAGTTCTGGAAATGGAAGAAATGTGCGAGGTATGCAGGAGCTGTGGTGTGAGGAGTCCTGAGGAGAAAGAATAGAGCTTTGGTAGTGAAAGGTCCATTGCAGTCAATACTTTTAGGATGGCAGAACTGGCTGCACATGTAAATATGTAAGATGAGTTGTAAAATCTCATTGCCATCCTGAAGGAGAGATGTCTAGGCTCAGTAATTATAGCCTCACTTTGGAAGTACTGACGATGACTTGTGTGGGGAGAATAGCAAGCATGTAAAAAAAGCAAGCATGTCAGTAGAAGAATGTGAGAGGAGTATAAAAGCTGATTTATGCCAAGTATCATATTGGAAAGTTATTCTTACAGAATGGTGTGTTTTGGCTGCCAGAAACAGAATAATCCTGCCTTCAGCTCTGAGGATTTTGTGGTGCTTCCTCTATGAAGCTGACAAAGAGAAGGTGGGAGAAAGAGGCACAAACCAACGCTGCTGAAGTTAAAAACAAAAACAAGAACACCCAAAACAGGTAAGAGTGTGCTTGTAGCTGAAGTAGTAAATTACTGAGAAATACTCCTTACTGTTCCCTAGAAGTGTTTGGCCTTTGGTTA
Organism: Haliaeetus leucocephalus; assembly: GCF_000737465.1. Classification (NCBI taxonomy): domain Eukaryota; kingdom Metazoa; phylum Chordata; class Aves; order Accipitriformes; family Accipitridae; genus Haliaeetus; species Haliaeetus leucocephalus. The sequence goes on from NW_010972437.1 coordinate 7,484,347, forward strand.
CCTGCACATGATCCTGGAATTGCAGTCTTGAGTGAAGTTTCATGGACTTTGTCTTCAAAACCAGAACTTCGTGTATTACAAGGTTCCATGTGTTGTTATTTCTGCTTGGTATAGGGACAAAATAATTTAAAAGTTTACTGCAGTTAGGAAGCTCTTTTCACTGAAAAAGTAGGTGTGGGGGAAAAACCCACTGATTTTTAGTTACAGCAGCAGGTTATAGATTGTTTTGTTTTGCTTGTAAGATGTAAGCTGTTTGAGGGCCTGCAGGAGACCAGCTCCTAAATCATCACTGCCGACTGCTGGAAATCCAGTTTTCCAATTCATCTAGTGCAAAGGCTGGCTATGTGTTTGCTTAAATTATCTCTCAGGAATAAAAAATTGTAAGAGAAATAATGATCTTAGTAGCAGTTCATTGTTTTCTGGGTGTCTAAATGTGCTCTGAATCTACCTCTGAAAAGGTGGAGGACTGAAGTCCCATAATAGCTGAATATGTACTTCAGTGAGGACTATCTTTTCTGTTAATATCTATGGTGAGTAAAAACACAATGGCCGTATCCTGCTCCTTGTCAAAGAAAGGCTGTTTTTACTAAGAGTCCGGGGCCTGTGAAATTTGTTTCCCAGTTTCCATCCAAAATAGCAAGAATGGAGTGGTGATCTTGGTATGTCTGCACAAAACCATTGTACACATTTTTCTGTGATGTGAACAAAGTATCCTCTTTCTTTGTTTTCTACAGTGAAAATAATTTTTTAATTCCACATTATCTGCTAGTTAGATGTATTTCTATAGTAATGTGTTTATATAGATATAATTCATAGTAAATACTCTATAGTAAATTATGGTTGAATATAGTATAGTATTTGAACAGTGATTACTCCCACTATAGCAACATCAGAATTCATGACTACTATAACTCTTATTTATTTGCTTAATTTTGGGGGAAACCCCCCTACTTTCTTCTAATATTTCTCATCAGTATTTGGCTAGAGCTGTCTTGTGTGCTTGAAGTTGTCTGTCAAAACAGCAGACAGCTCTGTGTTCGTATCTCAGAGCTCTCTTGCTTTCACTGGCAATGGCAACTCTGTCCATTCTTGAATAACACACCAAGCCTAGTAGCCCTAAAAAACAAATTAATGATAAATATTTTCATATCCAGTTTCTGTGGGCACCCTTATTTATATGCACAGAATATACAGCAAATGAAGGCATATGTTAAGGATTGAATCAAAGGCAATTTAATGACTGAAGCTGTTTTTAGTGACGGTATCTCCAGAAAAAAATTAGGCAGTCTAACTGTTTGCTGCTTTTGACTCAGCCCTGCTTCTCTGTTGAAAGGTAACCGCTGAGTGGTTGCCAGTGTCCGATGCAGCTGAGGAGCCAGCACATACTCACTCCTAGAGTCCCTGCCAACCTTTGCAGAAACAGAAGGCTGGGATCCCTGACCTGGTACACTGCTCCAGTATGGGTCCCTGAGAGGGAACACTTACACAGTACTGTTTAAACCTCAGAGCAAGTGCTGAACTGATGTAGTAATGCCAACCTGTGTTAAAGATGCAAAGACAATCAGTGATCAAAATACCGATGTCCATGTTGAATTCTGTAACAGGTATTAAAATGACTAATACTAATTTACACCAGTATCATTTGTTAGTGTACTTAGTGGCTTCTGAAGCTTTTCAGGTTAGGACAAACCGAGCAGTTAAAACTTGGTTGTTTTCCAGGCCGAAAATGATTGGGGAAGTAGGAGACCTGCTTGTACTCAGTGACTGATCTGGAGGTAATTCTAACTTTAAGGGCATGTATGCTGTAATTTAAGGAAATTTAAGATGAACCTGGCCTACAGTTTGCTGTCATATGATGTTTCATGTTTTCGTCTCGCTGTCATATTACACAAGGAATTGAGCACTGAGATGCTCTGTTGTAAAATAAAGTGTTTACATGTTTATGCACACAGTGTTTTTCTTCTGCACAGATGGGGAAAAATTTTTTTTCCTATGCATTCAGATGTTGAAGTATAACATCTGATGGCCCACACTGGTATTCACAAGAACAGAGCTCTTCTACTTTTCTGCAAATACAAAAGCAATGAAAAAATATTTCTGAGGAAGGCCAATAAATATTTTGTTTAAGAAAAATTTGTTCTGTAAGCTGAGTGAAATTGCTGCCATTGTCCTTATTTTACCAGGAAAAAAAAGTGGAGTCCTGATTTCAGAATCAAATCTGCATCTCTCACTTTGTCCAAAATTTTAAAAGCATTTTGTTAAATACCTACATTTATGTTGCAGTATTTATTTAGTTTTAGCCTGCTATATCACTGTGCTCTACTAATTATTGTGCAACAAGATAACATTTGGAAGTAAAAGTTGTGCAGAATACCTATGGTTAAGACTCTTCCCTGCTATCGAAGACTGCTCTTTTCTGCTATATTTAATATGATGCCCCTTTATTCTCGCTAAGCAAATATGGGTGTGAAGTCCTGTAGGAATCTGGTCTTTTCAGTATAGTGCCCATGCGTACTTAATGTACTGTAGCTTAGCCCTTAGCCCTCAAACACCTTGAGAACAGGAAGGTGAAAAAGTGACAAAGTGCCTACCTGTCTTAGCTGAACTGAGTGCAGCTGTGCATGTAACACCACATCCTGCAGAGAGTTACCACATCTTGTGTGATGTCTTAAGCACAAAGACCTATGTTATTACAGCTGTAACTCCCTGCGTGCGCCTTATTCTAACCGCAGTGACTGTGGAACGGGGGTACACTACAGCTGCAGCTGCACAAAAGTGTGCTCGTTCTAAAAAAGAACAAAGAAGAATAGGAAGTACTGTCAGAACAACTGGTACTTCTTGGCTCTAGTGGCTGGCCAGGCATACAGGTACTTCTTGCATGCTGTTCCAGCCTCAAGCCTGAACAAAAAAATTGTGCACTATAAACACAGTTCACTCACTCTAGTATATAATTGGAATAATGAAGTCATTCAAGATGTAATGATCCAGTGATCAGAGGTCACATAACAAAGTAAGCGAACATAATTACTGAAAAGAGAGCATTGAATTAGAGTTGCAGAGACAGGATGGGAATGTAGTAATTTTTTTCTCCGTTATTTACATAGGATGTTTTTCTAATGCAGCCTTTGCAAAAAAGACACACATAGTATCCTGGACGTGGGCTTCTGTTACTGAACTAGCTGAGATCTTCTGACATAAAAGTAGACTAGCTACCTGATGAAAAAAGTTATATGTCTAGGACACCACAACTGGGATTGCTTAATGTACACATATGCATATAACAAGAGGAAGAAAATGTTTTCTTTTTCTACCAGGATTATAAAGACTATCTGAAACACATACTATAGGGAGAAAGTTATTTTCTGGAAACTCCAGGTCAGCTGTATGAATTTCTAATGGTTGAAAGGATCTGTAATCAATTCTGGTTAAAGTGTGTTCTTGTTAACATGTCTGGTACTTGACAAGGGTGGAAAAGAAAAGAATAAGGTCATTCTTTATGTGGCTCCATGGTAGCATATAATATGCAGAAATTATATCTACTTCTTCATGTAAGTTTGAGCTGCCTTATAGAAAAACAATATTCTGCTTGCTGTCCCTTAAGCCCTAGAAAGCAGAGAATCTCTTCAAGGCAGTATTTCTCATTCCAGCTCAGTTGTATAGTAAGAATTCACCAGAACTAACTTGTTTTTACTGTGTATCATATTCTAAAAAACCCCAACCCCTACTTATTTCAGCTCTTGAGTGTTTTTTGAAACATTGACATTTAAATAAGGTAGACATTTTCTTACAAGATATGTTGGCTTGTGATGAATACATGCTAAATGTTAACAGACATGACTCTTGTAGCCTTAGTCAAGAAATAGTCTGTGGAATACACTGATCATATACATTCATTTAGGAAACATTCTTCTTTATGTCCAACTAACTGTAATTTCTGTTGGCAGCTAGTAACATACAGTCTATTAGGGCTTAGAAAACTAGCAGTACAAGGATGATTCTGTTCAATGTTGGGGCTAAGTACATAATATCATGTTGATGATTTACCTTTAGCTGTTTATTATTCAAAGTGTGGTGGCTTACATATAGATGGAAGAAAAAATTAGTAATGAATTCTAGCATAGAGAGAAGACCAAGGCTGAAAGTATTTGGACTTGGAATGTCACTGTTTTCAGATGCAAAGTCTCAGTAAATGAAATAAGTTCTTTTTGTACATTGCTGTTGAAAACTTTTAATATTAAAACATTTTAAGTCTTTTTATAAACTGATAAAAATGTATGGAATTTCCACAACTAATTAAACCTTAAGCATGCCCATGAATGGAAAAAATCAAACTTGCCAAGTTTAATCAAAACAATCTTTCCAACTGCAGACCATATAAAATCAATGTGTTGCTTGAAACTTTTGCTATATTTTCTCTATTCTATTTTTATGCTTTTTAGCAGCAGTAGAAGCTAAAGGAGCCAAATGTGTCTTGGGAACTTTTTGTTGTTTTAGTATAAGGCATGATATCTAATCAGCTCAGTGATACTAAACAGCCATAGAAGTCCTTCTTTTAATTTAAGCAAAATGGGATGCAAAAGATAAATTTAAAAGCTATTGGGCCTCTGTATGTACTATGCCACCTATTGTACAGCATACATGTATTTTGCATTTTATTGTGTGTTGCTCTTTCTTTGTGCATGTGTAGTTATACCAGAAAGAAAAGGTACAAGGCCGGCCTCATGGTCTGCTGATTGTAATTTGAGAAATGTGGCAAGGCTGCCAAAGTTTACTTAATACCCTGGAAAGTTCTAAGCAACAGAGGCTCTAGAGAGTTCTTGTGCCCTGCTTTGACTTGATGAGAGGTTTTGTGGCATTCAGTCAAAACCCACAGGTCATCACACTTGTCCACCCAGTTGAACAGTCACACTAGAGAGTGGTGCTAGGAAAGGAGTGAAGAATAAGGGTTAATAAACACTATCTACAGGTAGATACAGGGAGAAGTGGAACAGTCTTGGTCATATGATGACAGTAAAATTGAAATTTACTCTCAGGAGGAGAGAGGGGGACTAAGGAATGATAGAACATTATTTACAATCAGAGCATTCATTTGTGTACTGTTTTGGATTCATCTTCCACTTGGTTTATTGCTTGAATATGTGAATTTGAAGTTTTTTATTTTAAATTATGAAATGAACTTTAAGTATCAAAACAGTTAGTTAAATATGACTATAACTTGTTTTGAACTGTTTGGCATTGGGGTTGGGGGAGTATATTCCAAAATATTTGTTGACCAGCACAATTCTTCATTGCATTTAGAGAAGATTTTTGATTATTCTGGGTGGTCTTTGTGGTTTGGTGGTGGGGTTCATTTGTTATATAATTTGATTTCTGAAGAATGAGGCAATGCTGACATCTCCATGATTCTACAAGGGAAAATTTAGGGAGCTGGTTACTTCAGGGTGTTCTTACTTAAAAAAATAGTGCTGCTCCAGAAGTGTCTTGAATAACCAGTTTAAACCTTTGATTAGTAAAAGTTGGATTATGTAATTATGTGAATTTGTCCTTAGAGAATGTTGGAGATATAACTATGTATAAAAGGTTTTATTTATTTATTTATATGGCTAGCAATAAAGGCAAGACTTTATTACTTGCTGCGTTTCCCTTAAGCTGCTTATTGAGAACTGTCAGAAAGGGCAGCTGGCAAAAAAACCCCCATGGAAACTTGGAAAAACTTTAGAAACCTGTATCATCTACAGCACACTCTCTTTCTGTTCTACATCTCATTTTTTATCCATACACATCCATTTAGTTTTTAGCTTAGAAATTTAAAAAAATTGGATGCAAAGAGAATATAATGATAAAGAATTAAATCTTAAAAATGAACTTTATTGATACTTAAACTAAATCATGTTTGCCACAGCCTAAATGAGTTTCAAATCCAGTAGCCCTGACAGAAGTCAGTGTACAGGATACTTTGATGAGGATAGTAGTGTTGTCTTTTCATAGTAGTTATCTATATGCTTCAAGTGACTAAACCAGAAGGAAGTGACAAAGTAACTTTACAAAAAGCTGAAGTACGAACAGAGCCATAGTAAAGCCAGAAAGTTCTTCTGTTACCATCATCTTAGGGAGGACACTACTGTGAAGCACTTTTTTTTTTTTGTCCTACTAGTCTGTTCCTGTTAACAGAAATAAGAGAGAAACTGTACATTAACAGGAATAAAGAATAAACTGTACAAATACCTATGGTTGGTTATTTTGGATTAGATTTTTAACAGTAGGACCCTTGAGCATGTAACCATGACCTCATTCTCCAGGAAGAAGGTAGGAGGTGGGAACTGAAGTTAGTTAAACATACATGCAAAAACTGACCAAAACAGAGTTTGTATTAAAAAGTCACAAAATACCAAAATTTTGACTTTTTTTTTTTTACTGTGATTGAGTTTGAAGTTTGCTTTGGGAAGGTCTATTTTATTAAAAAATAGATGCAATACATTCTCTTCTTTCTCAGATTAATACACCGCAAAACCACAAAGCAATAGAGGAAACCCTGAACATAGGGGAAGAAGCATTTTAATACCTCAAAGTTACTAGAATCTCTTCCTTTTATTTCTTTCAGCCTTCTTTATAAAATAAATTACCTGTAGCTTAGAACCTATTTACAAATTTATAATACTATGCTACAGTGACTAGTCATGCCAAATCTAAATATATGGAGAGCAGGGAAAAAAGTCGATCTGACAAGTTGTCAGCAGCATTTTATTGAAAACATGAAACATTTCAATGAACTCCTAAATGCAGCAGACATTTTGTTGTCTTCTGTAATTTTTTTTGTCTAGTTGAGAAGCTATGAAAAATATTACCATTAAGAGTGGAAATTCTATTAAGTTGTATGAGGAGACATTGCAATGTACAGTGTTCATTATTAAATTAAAAAAGGCACTTGCTATCCTGCTTGCCTAAAGATTATATAAAAAAACCAAACAAAACACCCAAAATGTCTGCAGAGAAAGGAAGAGTGGTAATACCAAAAGAGGTTAAGTATGTCCACAGAATACATTCATACTTAAAGAGACAATAATAAAGTTATGACCAAATAACTTAAGCAGATGCTTCTATAGTGTAACTTAAATTTTGAAAGTCAATGAAACACTGAGTTTGAAGTCCTTGATTTATTTTTTTTTCTTATTTAAAAAAGAAAAAAAAAAAAAGACAAAACCCAGACAAAACAACTAAAGCAGCTCTTCAAAGTTCTCTTCGTCTGGGCACCACCACCAGTGCCACAATATAGTAATCCATACGAGGGCAGGAGCAATGTAATTCAAGAAACCTATCCTGCCACCAGTTCTTGATTTTTTTTCTTAACAGTTGACTAGACAATAATGCAACCCCAAAGCAAAATGAATAATCATCAGGTAAAACTGTTTGTCTTTCAAATAGACAATGCCTCATTGTGTTTCTGCATTGCAGAGTGGTTTGAGTGCATATTCAGCCATAGGCTGAGTGCCACATTCAAAAAGTGTTTGAAAAGAGATGGAAAAATATAAGGAACCAGTAAACGGGTAGGCAAAAGTGATAGAAGTCCACATTTCTGGTCAACTCCAATGTTTGACTAGGAAGAAGGTAGTTGGTATATCAGAAAAGGGACATGCAGAATTCATTTGCAGAAACATTGAATGCTTCCACCAAAGCCAAAATGCTTTCATCTCCCCACAGTTTAACAGAATTCATACAGTCGCATATGCCCATGAACTCAAACTAGTTTTCATCTCTTTTGTCCTGTCATGAATGTAATCAGCCTTATATTTTCCTCATGGTGTCTTCTATATTCACAGCTTCAGAATATTTTTAATTGTGTTTACCTCCAGTACCACTTAGAGTTCATCCTGGTGACAAGAAAATAAACAATTAAGTTATTCTGAAAGTACAGCTAAAAATCAAGATTATTGGGGTTTTTTTTCTGTGATTTTAAATTTCAACTGGACAAATGTTTGTTTAAATAGAATTCAGGGTACTTCTTAACAGGTGTATATTAATATCTTCTTTCTAAATTAAAATGTCAGTCCCAGTCTTGCACTAATCAGCCTCTGTAATTTGGTGCCAGCTTGCTAAATCTAGTCTAAGGATTATACTTAAGGATACGGTGAATCTCAACCATTTAACACAGCTGTCCCATGGACATGGGCGTGTCCCATCGATATCTATGAATTCTGCTAAGTCTTGCCATAACTGACATTGCAACTGCAGTATTCTCTGCTACATCTGTAGACATGGAGAACTGAGTTTGAATAAATAATAGTAACCAAAACAAGACTGGGAGTAAAATGTATCTTCAAATAGTACCAGGTACAAGACTTAATACTTCATGGACAAAGAGCAAATACTAACATCATTTTAAACAGCTATTCTTTCTAACAATATAACTCTTCTGCAGAAGGCCCCACAGTAAGTATTCTTACCTTATTTCTAGATTTTTTTCTTTTTCCTTTATTTTGAATTGCTTCTAATTTTTCATTCAAAAGGTCAGCAATACCTTTTGCGTCTCTGCTGTCTATGTATTCCCCAAGAACATTTTTCTTAAAAAAAAAAAAAAAAAATATTGTGTAACATGTTACTCATGCTCTACTCTGAATAGAAAATCTGCTTACTTTCAGATAAAATTCAAAGGAAATGCAGGGAGAAAGACAATGGCTCTGGTAGGTTGATTTATGATTCATAAATATATTTTTGTCTCTGTTTAAACAATGCTAATTGTCTTTACAGTAAGAACCACTCTTAGCTGCTAGTTTTCAAAACTACACGTTTTAAACTACACAAATCTTATCCTGATCCTTAAAGAAACCTGAAATAGTTATCTTCTCACATTTATTCCGCTAAGTATTTAATGTAGAACTTCCCATAAGAGATTCAGTTAAAAGAAAAGTATAATTAAAAGAATTGGCTTAACTATCAGAATGCATTGAGTACTTTCTCTTCAACATTAATACATTTAAAAAGATGACTGTAATATTCTTGAAATTTAATAGTTTTACAAGAATAAAGGCAATTTCCTAGAAGTATGTGGATACTTTCAATTTATTACTACTAATCTGTTAGTAGGAAGTATTGATCTCAGAGTCACACTGATAATTAATATGGTTTGATAAGGGTTGTTTTTGAGACAGAACACAACTAAATATTTTTTATCAATTTTATATCTTAAAATACACTGTCAAAATTATAATGAAATGCTATGATTACATTAAAAGAATATTTCTCCTTAGCCAAAATGAAGTTGTCCACATTCATTTAGAGAGACTTTGCCTGCTTTTGGTAGCTGGTGGTAGAATTGGTAAAAGTTGAAAAACACTTTGTCACATGAGACCCCTGCAAAATTAAACCCTGGCTCTGGTTAAGCCCACATTTTAGTTACTGTTCTACTAATCTACAATTCATTATTTTTCAATAACACATTATTACTGTATCATTGTCCTACTATTTTAAGTATTACTGAAATTGTTTATTACTGTATCTCCAGAATATCTAAATAATGCACTTTAATACATTATAGAAGTAGTCTCTTAAGTCTTAATGTGAAATAAAATACATCTACTAACAGTACCCACTCACCAGTGTACATAAAGGAGACACTTTACCTTTGTTCCTTGGTAGGGGTAAAACTTAACAGTAGGGTAGGCTCTGATATCAGCAGTTTGACAGGTCTGAGCATACGCCTGACAGTCTACTTTTCCAGCTTTTACTTTTCCTTTAACAGTCTAAAAAGAAATGTTTATTAGAAACAAACTTCAAGTTCCCATGGGTGACTGTAAGCAAATAACTTGAATAAGCCAGCAGTGCAGCTAAAAGTAAATGAAAAATGTGGCTCAAATCTTTTAAATATCTCAGAGTAGTTGCTTGCTTCTGTTAACCTTGTATCAGAAGTCACAACATGTTCAGCAGAGCACTTCTACTTGAATTCAGGGCAAGCACATCACAGTTCCAAAGGTCACCCCATCATAAGCTGAAATCTGCCTCAGAAGAGGGTCTGTGTGTGTGTCTGTGCAAGAGACAATACCCAGTGGCAAGTGGGACCTAAAACTGTGGACTTTCACTGAGGAGGCTCATTGAGGGTATGCGATTTTTGGATGATTGCTAAGAAATAAAGTGCTGATTAATTATATTTTAACTATTACAACAATCTGATAATACAGTTAAAAACCTACCCTTGCAAGGATCTCAAATTCAGGAGCAAAATTTTGGCAAGGTCCACACCAAGGAGCATAAAAATCAATGACCCAGTGATCTTTTCCATTCAGAACTTTTTCTGTGAAACTCTGAGGAGTCAGGTCTACAGACAGTTGTGGTAAATATCTGTGGAAAGGAAGAATAACAGTCATAATTCATTCAAAACTTTAAACATATCCAAATTCCATTTAAGCATAAGAAAAATTTCTGGAATTAAGAATATTAGTAGTCTGGAAATCTCTACTTTACACTTTGTACTATAAGAGAATCCCTTTTTAAGGTGGTAGACAAAATAATAATATGGTCTTCAGAAAATGGGTTGACAGCAAGGAGTATGCTATTTCTCCATATTTTAAAAGCTGAAGTTAAAAGATGTGGAAACTTTAGCATCTTAAATTAAGCAACACATATATCTGAGTGTTTCTAATTCTTGATTTACATAGCATTTAAATATTAATTTCTCCTAGCAAGCAAACCATGCTAGCAGCTTGTGAACCAAGTTTAATGCAGTAACTTACCCCAGTGCCCAGCCTCTCAGTGAATATGAATCTCTGTGCCATCCATTGTAGCTACTATAAAAAGAAAACAAAAATTCAGTTGCACAGTAGTTTGAATTACGTTTGAAAAAAACACTCTGTAGAATGGAGATGATGAAATAATGAACTTAAATGCATATGTTTTAGGATATATTTCTACCCTAGTTTCAAATCTGTCTCGTTAATACAATTCAAAGATACGGAATTAAGGACTAGAAGATGAAGAGAAGAAAATTCTATGTCAAGAGAGTAAGAAACTTGGTTTGGAGCACATAAGCTTTGATAGCTAGAACTATTTTGAACGAAGGATCTTTGGTAATAACTCCAGATAAAAATGCAGCCTCTAAGAAACCTGAGAATTACATTGAAATACCTTAATATATTTTCTAATTGATGTTCATTCATTACACTAAAACAGCTATTAGTTATATACATTTCCCTCAATTTGACAGTAGAAAAGCCAGGCAAACTGGTTACTTGGACAAGGATTTATTATTTGGACTTCCAGGGCATTGCTTAATTTTGAAATTCTAGTGACAGGTTAGAGAAAAGATTAATTCAGGATTCATATCCACTAACTTACAACTTTATAACAAAGTATTTTTCAACAGTTACCTGGTCAAAATCTGCCTTGTTAGTTTTTGGTGATCTTTATTTTAAAAGACAAATTTCCATATTTTTGCAGGAAATAGCTGACTCATGATTAGGAATTTGGCGCTTAACAGTCATATTCACCAACTTAGTTGTTTTCAACAAGAAAAAAAAAATCCTGATTTTAAGAGAAACTTTTATCTAGAAGAACTGAATAAAGGCAAGCAATCCAATGATGAAAGCTACTGAAGTCTGCTATTATGCCCTATGATGAAGAGGCATTACAATTTATTATCTGCCAGTATTTCATAGAACTTTCCAATTTGTAAAATAATGAAGAAACATATTTGCTATTTCAGATGGTTATCTATCTTTAAATATGCATGTGCTTCCTGAAATGTCTGGATCTTCAAACAGTACTGTGAAATGGAGGGGACAGGCTGTTTGGTTTTGGTCAGATTTTATTTCCCCATAGAATTTTTGTTGTTGTTGTTAATGATTAACGTTTCCACACTAATGATACAATGAATGGGATTAGATACATGATGGACAATTTTTGTAATGGTGCTAACAAGCTGTTGGCAGGGAGGAGGATGATCAGATGGCTATATCACTTTGTTCTCTAAAGGTAGAGCTGCAATCAATTAGGCCTAGTAGTATTTTTATATTGCATAATTTAAATAATCTACTTTAACAGGCAATTAAAGTCAGAAAACTGGCAATCAAGAACAAGAAATAAAAATTAAGATTTCTGAGGCTGGCTAAATTCAAATTACTGAGATGAAATGGGAAAATAAAATGACACTTGTTTGAAGTAACAAAGTCAATAACATCTAAACAGTAATATTGTAATGGCCTATTTTAAGAGCTGTGATGAACCTTTTCTACAGAACAGAAGATGTATATTCATCTTGTTCCACATCATCTAACATCTCCCTAAATGAAGTAAACTACTTACTAATAATGATGAGCTGTGTTTGATTTTTGAGGGAAGAGTCTTATTTCAGGATATCCCCGAACACTTTCTTGGTGACAGAAAGAATAATATTTTTGACAATCCACACTGCCTACACTGATTAATCCATTTAGCATCTGAAAAAAGAAGAAAACCTACAATCAAATATGCTAATCAACACTACTACACTCTCAGTAATACTTCAGAGTTTAAGTCTTAATCACTTAGTTGGGGAAAAAAGTCCAACAAAACAAACCAAGATTATCACAAGGCTTTCTTCTTTCCTGTAAATGGGTCACTGGTATCTAATGGGAGCCAGCCACCCAGGTGCATTCCAATCATGCACATATATTTTAGTATAAGCTGCATGCACATGGCTCATGAGGCGCCTACCTTGCCTCAAAGGTACATACGAGTGTGATTATTTACTATAAGGATTATCATATTACCATGTTTCATACCATAGGTTCAGTAATTATGACAGATCCTGGTGCAGTGCAGATGTGCTATCAGTTGCACAGTTGGCCTGTGTCTTGAACACGCTGTATTTGTTGGAAAGGCCCAAACCACCTGGCATGGGCAAGGGAAGCTGATGATTACTGAACTTGTACTATAAAGCTACTAATACTTTGCAGACATTTGACCAGAATATAGAACTCCTAGTCTAGGTGAGTTCTAAATGTCTGAAAGTCAGTCATGGACTTGTTTCCAAAGCCGTATTTTTTTTTTGCCCAAAGTTTCTAGTTCAAATTCCTGGAAATGTGTCCAGGAAAACCCAGATGGTTGTCTGTAAAGTAATATTACTTTTGCAAATGAGAGAACGCTGTAATGACCTTGCAAAACAAAAACACCCTCCCCAATCCCAGCAATTCCATATTGAAGTATGTGTAATTCAGCTAACTGACAATCAGCCTTAAAATGTATAGTATTTAACATTTATTTACTTTCAGTGAAGAAAACAAGATCTCAGAAAAATTCTTCCTAATATAGGAAATAATTAAGATGGATAAGACTGAATTCCTTTAATCTGAAATTCAAGTCAGAGGTTTCACCAAGGTCTAAGTGCTATCTTAAAGATGACTAATGATCATAAAGAATACTGAGAATAAAGTTCAAATTATTTCAACCAATTCTTATCCAATTTATGGATAAATTTTTTTTTCATATTTTGTTTTAAACAAATGCAGAGCTGTTTTCTATATAAAGCACTAAGCATCAAGGAAAGTTAGTTACTCTAAAGTTTCTTAGATCTTAGAAAACACACTTGTATGAACAGGAAAAACTGGATTACAGTATCAATGTACTGAATCTTTTAAAAAAACAGAGAAAAACTTTGCATTTGAAACAGTATAAAACTGTCAGGTAGGAATTCCCTGTTTTATCTCCAGTATTAATCACTAGACTTTCTAAGTTGACAAATCTCTAAGATAGCAGTTGTACCATCTCAATAATTCCACAGAAGAGGACACAAAAGCAGAAAAATGTTTAAGTGTCATTTACCCTGGCCATTTTTTTCCATTCTGGCATTAAAGCCTGACAAGGTCCACACCATGGAGCATAGAAGTCAACCATCCAGATTTCCTCTCGTTTTCTTTTCTGAACGAATTCAACAAATGTCTCTGGTGTTAGGGAGAGCACCGATGGATTCCTAAGATCCTAAAATAAAGACAGTTTATAGACACATACTCTGCAACAGTAAGTTATCCATATCTAGCGCCACCACATACAAACAGAGTGTACCAAATTCTGCGAATGTCCCTCTTTTAGTGAAATTTGCTTGCTGCTGTGGCAGGGAAGACTCCACACCACTGAAAGGCATGGAAGCATTAAAAGTCATCCTTTCAACCAAACAATCATATGCCTGATTTGCTGAGAAAAACTATCAAAAAATACAGCTAGGCTGCAAAAAGGAGGTTTTCTGCCTCTTCTCCATAAAGGGAGGCAAAAGGCAAGAAATTCAGCTTACCTGGCAGGAACAGGCATTATGACACTCAGCCATGCTATTTAGGCTGGGATGCAGAAGAATACATATGGTATATTAGGGGCCTCTGAATATCAACTGAAAAAGACTGATCTCCACCTGTTCCTGCCTGTGTGCTCTTACACTTGCTTTTTCTGGGCTACCTAGTGAGAATGAACAGTCTGTACAGCCTGCAAATCTAGCAGTGAGAACCTGAATGCTGGAGGAAAGACGGGTGCCAGAACTCTGGCAGCAACAATGATGAGTACCAATGATTTGCAGTTCTGTGAGTTAAGAAAGTTCAAGAAACAGCTGAGAAGTGTGGAGGGCAGCAAGCTAACCGACAAAAATGTGAACCTCCTCCTATGTCAAGGTGTGTTAGTGAGGCATTTTCACCTTAATATTACATCACTTCATACTTGTAATTCCTTTATCCTCTGTCTGAGATAGATAGAAATCATTACTATTACTTTGCAGATTAGAAGGTATCTTAAGTTATTTGCTAGTGATCTCAAAGAAATTACTTGACAGAGTAGGGAAATTAATCCATTAGGTGTCAAGTCCCAGACTTAGAGTTGCTGGATCACTTTTCTTGCTCAAGGTTTTTTCACTCTTTATCTTACTAGTCTAATTAATAAAATAAAAAATAAAAATCTTAGAATCTTCCAAGTAAAGACATGTTTGTGGATGAGCTGCCTACAGAGCATGACTGCAACAAGGATTATGATTTACATACCTCTATAAACTCCAAGATCTGCTCAGCGGAGTGATGTCCTTCATATTCATGAACATCAGACTGATTGAACACAACTGTTGTTGGATAAGCTCGAATGTTATGCTAACAAAACAGACAATAAGAAATTGCAAGGAATTATTACGTTTCTTGTACTTTCCTTCAACTTCTGTTGGTATTGGTGGCTCACAACTGCTAGTCTATCCAGTTTGTACAGTACAACTGCTCAGACTTACATGCAGATGGGAGTTTGAAACCATTACAAATCAGTACAGAAAAGATGCCAATTGTATTCAGAGATGGCATAGTTTGCTCTGAATTTAAAAACCAGCCAGTAGTTCTTTTACAATGCTCCACAAACACAGGAATTAATCCACGGGCCTTCTAAGCCTTAACTTTAAAGCTATTCCCAGTCTCCAGGTGGAAATGCTTGTACTGTATGACTAACTGTATTGTTTACTATTGAACACAGATGCTTCCGTGACTTGAATTCTTCAGTGTGTAAACACATCTAAATAAAACTTTAAAAATATTATCCTTTTTTGCTCATTTTTCATGTGTTTTAAGACATTCACATTTTAAAGATAACTACATTCTAACATAAAAAGCTCTTGTGAACAATAAAATGTGCAGGTGCAGGAAAGCTGTCAAAATGTAGTATTTTCTGGGATTCAGGAAAAGTAATGTCAATAATTTCTACCATGATAAATTCATTGAAGCAAAAGTTAAAGCAAATTTAAACATTGAAAATTGGTCAAAATTAAAAAAAAAAAATTCATGCCATTACTGTATCTTTAAATAAGTGTAAACTGGTAAGTAATAAACTTTCTTTTAATTTGAAAGTGATCCTGCACTTCTTAAGTGCTACAAAACAAAAAGCACAGTCAGTTAGGGTGAATTGAATTAGAAGTGGTTTTGCAGACATCTCGAAAAGGTGTTATATCAATGTAAAACTTAATGTTTTACTGTTTTTTATCCTCCTAGGTGAAGGACAAAAAGAATGTATGTATGTATTTACATACACATTAGAAAAAAATTTCTGGCTCTGCTTTAATTCTTTTTTTCTCTTAAAACCCCCAGGGATTATTAAATTCTGATACTTCCAGAGTCTTCCACTAACACTATGAAATCAGAGAAAAATGTGACCTGTATTTTGCATTAATATATTATCTGTAGCGGTTACATAGCTTGCTCCTTTGAAAAAAATTGATATATGTGTCATTTTCGGTTTACTACCCTTTAAGCAAGTAATATTAAAGAACAAGCATTGTCTGCAGCCCTCCCTAGAAGAAAATAATATTCTTTGAAAGGATTGGTTTGGGTTTTTTTATTTTATTTTTAGTTCCTGCAGCTTACCATGTTGCAAAGCCCTTCATGGACAGTACAGTCTAGCGTTCCAAATTTAAGCTGACCATAAAGATGTTTTGATGCTTTTCTCAGCTCTGGTAACAAAGCTCGACAAGGAGGACACCACTAGAAAAAAAAAATGCAAGTAAGTGCAATTGCTTTCCCACCAGTTGGCTCTCAGAAGAATGTAAGCTGTTTGAGATTAATGATACACTGCTTTGACAACAGACTCCACTCAATACGAAACCCACACAGTCTAGGAACTAGTGCTGCCAAAGAATGGGAACTTACAATACCATCTCATGATGCTGAAGGACACTTTCAAGATACTGCTAGTATTCTGCTACATAGTTACATAACAAATTTTAGAAGAAAGGAAATGTAGATATTAAATATTTACCGGTGCAAAGAAATCCACAAGCCATGGTTCCTTCTCTTTGTCAGGAAAATTCTGAGGTCCCAGTGTGATAACATGAGAGTTGACACTTTCTTTGGCAAATGCAACAATGTCATATAAGATCTTCTTTCCTTCAAAGAACAATGTAGAAAGGAAACTATTTTTCCCTATGAGAGATCTCATTAAAAAACTCAGTGACAGCAACAGGAGTCCTTCAGTTCCCTTGACTCATCTTTAAACACGGCCTGATTAAATAAATTAAACAGGTACCGGCTTGCTTTTTCTCAGGAAGACCATGTTAAACTGTCCAGACCTACATAGGTAAGACATGCTCTAGGTGACAGTTGATATTTGGCTAAATATTAAACTGGATATTTACCCAATATTAGCCAAATAAATGTTTTATGCAAGACAAAACATGTTTTTGTCAAACAAAATTACTGTTTTTTTGTGACTGGACTGTTGGCTGTTTTACCATCTTACTAGTGTTTGCTGGAATTAAAAAGTTACTATTCTAGATACACTTGCCTTGGCAAAGGTATTGACACAGTAAAGACTTCAAGCAAAAGAAATTATATCAATAAATCACAGCCTTTTAGGTGTAACTGAAGTTCCTGCTGACACAGCTCTAAGTGGGCAAAGATCAAGTCTCTTCATACCCTTCATGTACATATTTGTTAGCAGAAATGAGAGTTTATGTCTTGAACTGAGACTAAGAACTTCAGGGTAATTAAATCTGAAGTCACTGCACAATTACTTACTAAGATTTATTACTGTTCTTAGATTTTAAACTCTTGAAGCCCTTTGACATAGCATACAAAAAAGCCTGATTCTTTCAAGTATTACATTGTTATAAACATATAAAAATATAATAAATATAATGGAGATGACTGTTCTCAAACGTTCCAGATGTCATCTATTTTGTAAATAGTAAACCAAACCATTCAGAAAAGAATGTACGTAATGTAGTCCAACGTATTTCTCTTACACTATTTGTAATCTATGCCATTAGAAAAAGATCTAAGAATGTTGTATGTATATGACCCTTTCCTAGCTTCTCTGCAGGAGTGGAAATTGCAAGGAGTATATAAGGCTTTTCCCAGCAGCAATCATTAGATGTATGGGATCATCTTTCCCCCTTAGATACAACTAATCTTTTCTAAGTGGTCAAAAACTTTTCTCCTTGCTTCTTTATTACAGTACTGCGGTTCTGACTTAATTCTAGCAAGCTGTTTCTAATACTTCAGAAGCTGAAAAATGAGAACTTCATCTTGCATAATTGCCTTGTGCTGCATTCTGGATAAAGCTGCACCTATTGCTGGAAGCTACAGTCTTGCTTCAGGCTCCATTCTTCAATTTTGAATCCTTTCAGTGGCACACAGCAACATAGTTCTAGCCTTTCCTGGAAGGAAACTGCTACTTCGGAAATGAAAGTAAGTGGTAAAAGTCTCAATATAGATTTTCTTGGATGGAAGTCAACAAAACATGGAATTAGTTTTAGTGCAGTGACATATAAAATCAAATCCAAGTTTCTCAAGTTGGCAGCACTGTGTAAGTAGCATGTTAAGCCTCTATGAAGGGCGTGCCTTACAGCATTCTTTGGTTTTCCTACCCAAAGCAGAAGCTGTCCTGATCAGCTTCAGAGATTTCATTTGAATGTAATTATGTAAATGACATTGAAATAGACAGGATAGTAAAGACAAAATACATCTCTTGGCATCTGTTGACTGCTTACCCAGGAAAAAAAGAAAAAAAACAGAGGAAATTATAAGTTTGTGCAAGGCTACAGTAAGGCCAGAGGAAAAAAAGCAAATATTACAACTATGAAACTCTTCTTTGGGAAAACAAATGCAATTTGCCAAAGATAGTGTCATATCAAAGTGATTATGTAATGATTTAAACTTGCCAAAGTTTCCCTTACCATGATGAATTTCATAATCTCCAGTTCCTTTTCCTTTGAAGACTGCTAAACAAGGCTGATAGACATATAGTTTGTTGCAGATGCTTGGTGAGGAAAGACAGTCAAACTTGCCAACCTATTTAACAGACAGTGGCATTTTAATATAAGGCATCCTAATTTATATAGATTAACATATTTTGAAAGGCAGTAAGAGTTAGGAAAAGAAGGTAAAAATACAGAAAAGTAGTAAGCTTTTTATAAACAACAGAGGTCTTAAGACAAACTATGATGTTCGAGTGAACATCAGGAGGAAAACTAATAGCACAGCTATATTAGGTTGCTTGTTAATTTTTAATTTAAAGGCCAAAATGGGGAATAAAACCTTAAAGTATCCTCTTCTTTTTTTCCCTCCAAATAAAATAGCAGGGAAGAAAAAAGACACCTAAAATAAACATGACATTCAAATTCTTCTAGTCAATGCAACAGTTTTTTTTAACATACCGTGTAGAATAACACAATCCATATGTCTTCAGTACAAAGTTTGAATTTGGTTTCTTTTTATTAAGAAAATTTTTGAGACAATTATAGGATTTTCTGAATAATTAAAATACAGCTTCACATACATCAATCTGATGTTGAAGTGTTAACTTTTAATTGTTAACTGAATGGGATCTGCATTTCCCATGACAAAGCAGATTTAAAAGATAATCTTTCCTCACTACTTTTAAATTATTCAAACTGTATGGGAAACTTCATTGCTTGCTTTAAATTAAAAAAATTACTATAGATCTACCATATGATAGTATGTCTCTTTCAGTACCAGAGGTGGCAGGTTGGTAGTAACAGCTAATAATGAAAAACATACTGACTTGTTCTCTGAATGTAAACAGTATTTAACACTAGGTGAGTGAGCAGTCTTACCTGAATATGTTCATCTTTAAGTAAAAATTTAAGTTTCTTAAATTCCTGTACATTTGATTTACCACTCTCCCCAAACTGGAAGAAAAGCAGCCATCGGTGATGAGCCAGACGGTCCTTTAAACAAAGGAAAAAAACCCCAAAACCACAACAAAAACACAGAAAAAAAAAATTATTCCAAACTTCTACCAATTTGTAAATTCCTTTTATGCTTTATAAAAGCAAATGCCCAATTATTCATCTGATCTCTGAGTGACCTCCTCCACTCAAGAAATTCTTTCATGTAGTCCTTCCACTAAACTTCCTTTTACTGCAGCGGAAGTGGGAAAGAGGAAAAAATCTGAAAACAAGCTGGCTACATGCTACCCTCTATACTTTTTGTTTCCATGTTTTCTTGTAGATCAAGCTTCTAAGTGCTACAAGCGTGAAAAGAGGTTTCCTCCTTTTTTTTCTTCTAAGACACAAGTAACTTTTATGACTTCTAATTTCAGTTCATACATAACTTATCATGGATTAGAGAGTATTATTTTCTTTCTTACATCACTGACAAAATATATTTAAAACAAAATTCTCTACAAAGAAATTGATTTAAAAAATAACTAGAAAGTTACAGTTGCAGAGTGAGGTGCAATGGCAATTTCTGTGGTTTTCTATCTTCCTATTAAATACATCCCCCTCCCCCTTACTTTTTTTGTTTTGCTGAACAACAAAAGTAAACGTAGACAAACAATGTTAAAATGTTAAATAATTTTGGCTACAGAGAAAAAAAAGGTCATTTTCAGCTAAGTACTAGGTTGTTGTATCAATAGGATTTGAAAAATCCTAAAAGTAACAATAAAAATATATTACTTAAAGAAATATTAACACATTTTTTAAATTTACCTCTAATGATGCTGCAGAGATAATTTCAAAGTCTGGCAGATGCTGCATTACTTCCTGATATATTTCTCTGGCATCCAAGGAGTTAAGAAACTAGGAAGGAAAGTTAACAGTGTTTATTATAAGGAATTACAAACATCAACCTGATTGTTGATGATTAGTACTCAAAGCAACAGGGAAATTATTCTGATTTGTTCCTTTCCATCAACTGAAGAGTACAGTTAATATGTTATTTGATTGACTTCATATATATAATTTCACAAACATCACTCTCTGAATACTGCTTTTTAAGTTGTTTTCCTACAATATTAAACTCAAGATACAGTATTTTGTCAAAATGGAGGCTGAAAGTCTCAAATTCAAATTTCATGCCGAATTTTACAATCAAGTTCACAAGATTTCCAATCTAGTCTTACAGCCTTCCTTAACTGCACCATACAGATATTTAAGTTTCAGTAGTTTTTAATATTTATGAAGTAATATGCATCAGTAACTCAGAGTTGGTAAGTTACAAGGTTGAAAGTAGGTAGGTTACAAATTTAATTTCCTCCTTTTAAAGATACAGATACAGTAGCGACGATAAAGGAACAAGCCCTGCTTCAAGCTATGAATGTCTCCCATCAATTAAGGAAGTTAAAACTATCATACAAATGTAGGAGGAGGTTGCAATATTACAATAAAGCTGAACAACATAATCCGTACCAACAGACATCATAGGAGTACTTCTATCACACATGTCAGCACTCCATTCAGAGTAGCATTTCTCAAACTTGATACCTATGGCATATTCTTTCTGGAATGAAAAATTGGGGGGAATTTAGGTTGGAAAAGACCTTTAAGGTCATTGAGTCCAACCGTAAACCTAGCATTGCCAAGTCTACCACTAAACCATGTCCCTAAGGACCCCTAAGTCACCTGCAGGGATGGTGACTCAACCACTTCCCTGGGCAGCCTGTTCAGTGCTTAAAAACCCTTTCGGTGAAGAAATCTTTCCTAATATCTAATCTACACCTCCCCTGGCGCAACTTGAGGCTATTTTGTCTTGTCCTATCGCTTGTTACTTGGGAGAAGGGACTCCCAAGTTTCCCCAGGATAGCTGGGTGGCAGGTCTTGGGCCCGTCACGGAGCACATCCTACCCCTGGATTCCCACAGCTGCTCAGGAAGGCTCCTGAGGAGGTGGCTAGGCAGTGCCACAGGCTGCTGCTATTGCAGCATGCTCCTGTCCACTCTCCCAGCATACCAGCAAACCGGGGACCACCTCCAGGGATCATTGCCTTAGAAGCCAAGAGGGATATAAACTCATATCAGGGCATACAAACTTAGAAGAAAGAAGAAAAAAAGCATCTTTTCAGTTGGATATAATCAATTGGAAAATTATTTATACATTCCTTTGTCATTGTCATCACCTTATTTTCTCTGAATACAAAACGGTTGAGAAACAACTCATACCAAAACGCCTCCTTTCTCTTTGTTATTGATGATGGTGGCTCCAGGTGGAAAGTATGCTGTAGTACTAGATGAGATATCTAAATTATCACAAAGCTCACCCTGGGTGCCACAGTCCATCCAGCCTACATTAACAAGACCTTCCTGTAATAAAAAAACCAACACAAAAATCAAAACCAAACACAAAACCAAAGAGTATTTTTTAATTTCAGGTTCAGAAATGCTTTTGAAAATCCCAACACAAGCAATTATATACAACATTTAGAAAATGGAAGGAAACCATACTGGAATTCATTAGGTAATATTAATTAATATTTTATAAAATTCTTTAAGACTTTAATGTTATTCCAATAGCTACTAAGTTAAAAATATTTCAGTCTTCTGAAAGTTAACGGGTGAAATCTTGGTTCCACTAAACACAGTGAGAGTTTTAGCCACATGTTGATGCTTTCACTTCTGTTATTTTATTTTAACTATAACAGGTAATGCTTTCAAAGTGAAGCGCTGCTTACCAACATGCCAGCTAGCTTAAGGCGTGTTTGGTAACTCAGGCAATCTGCAAAATAAAAATTATTTATTTACAAACATAAAATTTCAAATTATTAATGCACTAAGCCTACTCTTGTTTAGAATTACCCGTTTCCTCCCCACAAAGGTGACCATTTCAAAAGGCATGCTTCCTGGCTATTCATTCAGTATTTCAGTGACTTTAAGTTGTAACATCTAGTAATCAGCACTTGATGGTTGTCTACTCTAAGTTAAAAATAACATGAATAACACTCTCTTCCTTCATCAACACAGAATTCTCATTTAAAAAAATTTAATATTTTATTTGCTATACTAAGACTGACCTCTAAAATTTCTCCTTAATCAATGTTTAAAAAACACCCAAGAGGTATCTACATACTGTCTTGGAATGAAATTTCAATGGAAATATCAATTTTCTGTGATTCAAACAATAACTCACTATAATAAATACATCATATGCTCTAATTACTCATCCAGACTTTGAATAGTTACCTTCTGATGCAGATTTTTTTCTGAAATAAGAAGATGCATCGACCTCACTTCAATTGGACCAAAATTGAAAACTTAATAAGGACTGCAACTTGAAACCAAGTTATTTGCAAATGTAAATCCAAGACTGCAGCTCTGGTTATTCAGTTTACAGAACAAAGGTCTCTTCATAAGACCAAGAAAACTTTATTTGTCAAAGGTGTAGCGCATTCACTTAGTTCTACCAGCTAAACAAGGCAACTTTCTCATATACCATATCCAACACTGATCCCAAGAAAGTCAGTGACAAGCAGCTACAAAAAAATAATGCAAATCTAAACTCTGTCATGACATCAGTGCTAAGAGCCAATTACTATGTCCAAACCTAACTTAAGAGCAAATATTCAGCTAATTTTTGAGTGTTGGTGGTTTAAAGGGAAGATACATCCTTTATTCTACTCTGTTATCATGACAAGCTGGCATGCACCTATGCAATATCTGTCATTTGAGCTTGAGCTGGAAACTGAAGTTAGAGGCCTCTTCTATCAGTTCCCTTCCCTGAGGGCTTACACTTGAGTGCCTTTTTAATGGCTTACATGACATTACAGAAGCACAAGAGCATAATTTTTCTATTAATGTCCCTTTTGTTAAACTGCCTCTAAAATAGAGCTTACGTGACCCACAGTCCAAATACTGTTGTGATCCAAGATGTTTTAAAACCTTTTATTAGAAGCAAAAGGGATTATGCCACCGTCAACAGAAATACTTCTTTTTCCTGTTTGCCTTATTTGAACAGTACTTAATACACCTACCCCCACGTTCAGCACAGAAGGTGATCAGCCAACCAACACCAGAAGCAAATGAAGTTTCAATGGCATTAACAAAGTTTCCTAAGAGTGAAACAATTTGCATCAGTTTGTGACTAAATGTGACTATGAAACAAGGTTTTCTATTTATAGTAACAAATTACAGTAAACTACTTTTAATCTCAAAAAAGCCCCTTAGCAACAGTTGACAGATTCAGTTGTATACATTATTTCTGCCATATTTGTACTGTAAAAGCAATTGCAAGAACAACACCCCAAGCAAAATACGTGAACATTACCTGCCCATAACTCGGTGACTGTGCTTGTAACATATTGCATGGCAAAGTTCTTTAAGCTCTCTTTTGACCTGTCTCCATAATATTTCACTGGTTGCTATAGAAAACAAAGAATAAAAGTTTCTACAATTAAAAAAAAAAAAAGAAAAGAAAAAAAAAAGAAAAAACCACCCCCAAACCCACTGTTTTTTTAATAACAGTATGTATGCAACTGCAGGACACCACTCTCTCCCCCTCGCCCCTCCCACCCTTAGCTCTAATTGTTCTCTCCCTCCCATATTGGAATATTTGGAATTTAACTTCTATTTAAATTTTATAAAATGATTTCTTTCCAAGTCCAGCAACACAAGGATAATGTAGTCTTAGAAACACCAATTCCCAATGATTGTATTTCTACTTAAATAAAAATTGCTTGCATCAATCCATTTAGTGTATTCACAATCTCTGTGTTCAACCTCTCAAATCTTATCATTGTCAAAACGTACCCAACCATTCAAGTGCAATTTGTACACCACCCCTGGCACCACTACTTGTGTGGAAGGAATTTCCAAGTTGCTTTAGGTACATGGTCATATCCTTTAGACTCAAAACCACAGACTATTCTTTGTATTTGAAAAGTTCATTGCAATACCATAAGAGAAACTGTTCAAGTAGACTTGTTGCTTTGCTACAGCACCACTGCCGACAGTATCTTCCCAAACCAGAAGTGATACGTTGCATGGTAAAATGATTTAAAAAACTCACTGTATAAACCAGATATCTATTTTCAAAGTTAACATTCTAAATTAATTTAACCAATGTGAAAGATGAGAAAAAGTAATTTATTAAAAGGAAGTTATATATTAAAAGCAAGACCTTCATATAAACACCTGTGATTCAACAAGTATTAAATACTTTTCCAGATTTCAGTCTTTCTAAAAACACTTGAAGTTTTATCACTCACCATTCCAGTTTTGAAAACATACAGACTGGGATAGCTGTTAATCCCTTTAATTCGACAAAGCATTCTATTATCTCCACAGTTGACAGCTCCAATGCGTATTACTCCATCCATCTCTTTGGCAAACTCCCTCCACTAGAAAAAAGGCAAAAAAAGAAAAAAAAAAAAGAAAAAAAGAAGTATTTTTCTATAAAGATATAATGAAAAATCAGCACATGTTTTATTCCTGGCAACTTGAATTGTAGTCTCTGGCTTCAGCTTCAGTGTAAAAATCCACTTCATTAAGTTTTATGCTGTTAAAAACAATGAACTTTCAGAGTTAATTTGCTTGTTATACATACCGTAGGTGCTAACTCGTGGCAGTGGGAGCATCGAGGAGAATAAAAATTCACAAACCACAGTTCTCCTGAGTTAACAGCAGCATCTAGATGGACAGAAGAAAATTCTAAGTAGTGCACATCTACAATGTAGTTATATCTAGAATGTACCTTTTTACTATATTGTTTTCCCCAAAAGCTGAATTAAGTATTTTTATGTCAGACACAGTAACAGTAACTCAGACGGGATAAAGATTGCACCTAACTTGCACATACCTGCTGTTGTAGGCAAGTGCACAAAAATAATATTTCAGAGAATATCAGCACCCTGACTTTCAACATCTGTTCTATTAATTAAGAATAAAATATACTCTCTACTTTCTACCTAGCTGAAATGCGTGACAGTATAAGTCTGGTTACCTTAAAAACAAAATATAAGTGCTAAAAGATTTTTACCCACTAGAACTTTCCATTTCCTTATATCATTTTATGTGTATTTTCTGGGTTCCACCAGGCAATCTTTTTATGTAGAATCCCTGTCTAATAGGTGAAAATGCAATGTAAAAAATCTAAGTTAATATAATTACTAGAAAAGTCAAGGGAAACATAATTAAATACTCTTGCTTATAAAAGAAAACAACAGCAACAAAGTATACACACACAGAGGTTATCAGCTTGAATTACATGGCTTTCAGTCTCTCCATTTTTGGACATAATTTTTATAGTGAATTTTCTAAATTATATTCACCTATATTAAAATATTCTCACAACCAGACAACTAAGGGATGTGTAGATTCTGCTAATCAATTAACCAAAGCAAGGCCAGGTTCTTATGGAGAGCATCATGAGGTTCTGCTATTAGAACAGTTTACAAAACTGGTTCAGCGTGTAGATCCAGTATGTACAAAGGAAACTGTACTCAAAATGCAGATGAAAAGTCACACAAAATCCAATAGTTTTTCTCTCTAGTCTCTTTTAAACATCTTAGCTATAATTTTAAAAGAAAAAAACCTGGATTATATCCTCACTGAGTGTTATCTTTCCAGACCTTGTTTTACTTAGCTGAGTTTTTAGTATCTGGTATCACCTTCTGATCTTGAACCTCTTGTGCAAGGCACAATTGACTGGATTTCACAGAAAACAATTAATAGAAGTAAAATAGAAAAGTTCTATCAAGTGCATTTTTAGAAAAGAGACCAAAAAATAGTAATGATAAATTAGGAGATACAAAATTTTAATTCAATAATTTCCTCTTAGAGATCTCACAAAGTATCTTTCAAACTTAATCTAAACTGTTTATTGATACTGATCTATTTGCTAACTAGCATTTACCAGGAAGTGTTAAAAGGCCTTTTTGTTTGTTTTCTCATCTGAAGATGATTTTCTGACAGTTTTTGGTATAGATATGTAACAGAAGTCTATAGAAACACAGCTCAGAACATAAAAATTGTTACTTTCGGTTGCGATGTTGTCAAACGGATAGCTATTTATTTAAAACTTACCAAATTCTCCTCTATCCAATGTTATAATTTCAGGATCGTCATCATAAATACCTATTTAAAAAAACAACAATTGCTTTTTATTTTTGCCATCTTTAAAAGGAAGAAACAAACTATCATCTTATTCACAAGACAGAAAACAGAAGACAGTACACCTAAGTTGAAATAGTAAGCTGGCAAAGATAGTTTTTACAACAAAGCTATATTTGTTTAGTAATATGTAACCTTAGTTTAATTTCTTGCTAACTCCCGCACCCTCATGCTACAAAAGCCACCAACAGAACAGAACAGTTCTTTCGGTGTTTTAGTAGACCAGCCACCGAGTGAGCAGAGAACTTGAACTACCACTGCTACGGCAAGAGTATTAGAAATAACATCAACCAGTTGTCAGATTAAAATCCAGGAAGCTACAGCTCTCAGTGAGAGTGCTATATGTAATGTCTAGAAGCTTTCACTTCTTCTCTCAGCCTCTGGTTATCTAAACTATTTAGATCACAAAGGCGTTTCAGCCACAAGATTTTCCACTAACAGAATGTGTGAATGCTGTGGAATAATGTGGACAGAATACAGGTAAGTAAGACAGCTTTTCTAAAAAGCTAACCAGTCCTACCTAGAACATTACTACAAAACAGTCTACTACTTCAAGTACGCAAGAAAGGCAGTGCAGAGATACCAAAAATACTATTAGACAGCATTGTATTATGCTACTATGGCTACAGATCTTTTACAGTACCTAACATGGTGAGATGCCATTTCACCTGAGGTATACAAGGATTAAATGCAAATAAATAATAAGAGAAATTAATTTCTACAGGTGACAAGGTATTTTTTATATTACTGTCCATTTGTATATCATATATACATTATACATACACTTGTCCATAGGTATATATATCTATTTTTATATACACACACACACATATATAAAATGTAAAAATATTAAAATCTCCAAATGACTGGTTAATACATATGCAAGGATATTGTTTCTCAATCAAGCAGTGCAACTTCAGGCAGATAAAATTTCTTAAATCTGTTTATCTGAAGAAGTTTTAGGATAATTTCCATATTTTCCTGTGATAGTTGCACCTCTGGTTTATTCAATTTCAATTTGCACAGACATTACTTTTTAAAAGATTGGGATATATTAAATCAAACTACACCAGAAAAACTTTTTCTTTCGTATCAATCAAACCATGTTCTCAGGTCCCTATTTTAGCTTACTCCTGTTACAGCAGCTCTGAGAATGGTTTATTCCAGCCTTTCCGTACAACTACCTAAAATTGGTTGAGACAAACATTAAATAACTTGTCTCAAGATCATTTCAGGTATGATTCTGTTATTACTTTTTAAGTTTCTACTACATCTTTACTCATCTCTAATTGTGTAACTGCATATAAAATACGGTTGACGGTGCAAAAATCTCTCAAAATCCAATTGAGAATACTTTATCTAAACAAAAAAGGTCTTCCTGCATTAAAGAGTTAAAAAGCATACTGATGAAACATAAACAGTGGAATTTAAGTGGGGGAAAAAAAAAAAAAAAAAGCTTTGCACTTCAGAAAAAAACAAGAAGTTAGATGACCAATAAAAAGGAAAGCAGCAGGAACAAAAGGCTAGGTAAGCATATTACTACATTTTTGGTATTTTTGGGTAGCCATTAACACAGTAAATAAAAGACTGGGTCAACAGAGAGAAAATGACAGCTACAGGAAAAGAATAGAGCAGGCAGAAATCAGGAGAGGATGCATGAGAAATGCATAAAAAGATCTGATATACATCTGAATATTGCATTTACTTGTGACTGTTTTAAGCAAATCGCAAATATACATCATAACTTACCAAAATCATAGCGATAATAGTGCCAGCTTTCATAACGACCTCCTTGCTGCTGATCTTCAAGACCTTTCTCTCCGTACTTATCATACTTCTTCCGTAGATCTTCATCTTTAAGTACTTCATATGCTCTATTTATTTTCAAAAAATTTTCATGTGCATTTGGGTCATTCTATGTAAGGGAAACTATAATTAGTAAGTGATTAATAAACCATATTGTACATATAATGCTGAGAAAATAATCTTTGGAAATATTTTTAAATCCCTACTAAAGATGTCAGTTGTGATGGAAACAGACATTACACAGTGATCTCCAAACAAACTACAGTAAAGTTTTCCTTTCCTGAAGCCAGATGCGTCTTCTCATTTCTTCATCCTCACTGAAGTACCAACTGAAATCAAAGCAAACTGATAGGAGGCTGTAACATTCTCCAGTGATTTCTCTTCTTTCAACTCTTTTTCTCCAATGGAAGAAAAAAAAAAATACTTAAGAATGAAGACTTACCATTTCCTCTGCAATCTTTTCTACTCCCCTAGAATCCCCAGTTGTCCAGTTTGAAAATCTCTGCTATAAAGCCAGATTCATCCTTTCTGATCTTACGGTGTAGACAAAGGCCCCCTTTTTTATTTAAAAAGCATTCTGGTTCTAGGTAGCTTTGGAATTAGAACAGTGAAAAATCTCCAGACATATTTTGAACCCCAGTTTGGGTTCTGAGATGGTGCAGTATAAAGTTGTAGCAAAGTCTGCAGCACTCTCCCACCCTTTTAACTTCTGCTTACACGTTTCCTTCAAAAGACACTTCTTAAAGATTCTTGACTTATTTACCTAGATACACATGAAATGAATTACCATTACAGAATTTGTGTAATGGCTTCATCTTCTATCATCTTTAATGTTGAAAATAACTTGTTGAAAAATATTTAGTAGTATTTGCATACTTGGACACTACAGAATCTGACCCAAAATGTTATTATCTTGAAGGTATCAACACAGGCAAAACAAAACTTGCAGTTAATAGCTACAAGCTGGCATTTCTAACTTTGTTGAGATTTGGATTTCTCTTTGAGCTTTGTCATGTTCAAATCCATTGTAAAACATTAGTGCCTCAGAGGCTTCAATGTATTCTGTGCAGGAGGGCCCTGAGCTCATATGGAACATTACTGTCTTCTGGGGCTCTGTGCAGGGGCAGTTGCACATACAAAGATCCAAAACCTCCTATTTCCTGTGAATTTCTGATTATTTCAGGAAATCTTGAGGAAAAACTGATGATGTTTAAAGTTAAAAGTGATTTCTTTGTACTTTGAAAAATATGGTAGCACAGACTGAGCCATTCCCAGTCTTCTCTCTCTGGTTATTCTAGAGCTCCTTATTACCCTCCCTTGTTATGCCTCGGCAGTCCCAGAATTTCTGCTTTGTCCTATTCGATACTTGGAGATTGATGTCTCAGTACAGGCTGGTATTGTTTGCTGTTTAGATGAGACTTCATGTTAGGGTAACAGTAAGTTCCCCTAAGCTAAACAGAAAGAGACAAACTCATCAGTTTACCAACAAGGTACTACGTACAGACAAATTTTCTTCTATTTACAAAAATATAAAAGAGAATTAAATGATCTTGGCTCTTTTTTTCACCACAGCAACTTAATATGGCCCAAATTCAACACAGCAATGCATGACCAGTCTATCCCTTTTTGTAAATTTTCTCTGCAGAAAATCTGAGCGGAAGCATGTTACGAGGTGGTTATGTTACTTCACAAGAGCAGAGAAACATTTTAGATAAATTAAAACCACTTTTTATTTAAACATTAAGATCCACGAACTCAACAACTTTGACCTGTTAAAGATGTAACTTACCTGGTTTTTATCAGGGTGCAACTTTAATGCCAGTTTTTTGAATGCTTGTCGTATTTCTCTACTACTTGCTTCTTTGGATACTCCAAGTAAACTGTAGTAGTCCTGATCAGTGCACACAAGAACTATGACACATACTAAAACTAGCAATAAAGATCTTTTGAAATATCTAATATAATCTCCTTTGGATACTAAGAATTCCATTATGAAGCTTTTAGAAAGTTTATGGGTTCTGATTCGAGGAGGCTTTGGGAAGACTCTCCAGTAAATCCACCAACGTTCAGAGATACAGCCGTATTTATGACAGAACTCTTCAAAATGCTGGCTGTCCTACTTCATGTCACAAGTCTTGCAAAAGTTACAACCTGTAAGAGGAGGGAGGAAAAAGCAATTAAGTACATTTTCCTTCTTATTCAATAAATACGTGTTAGTACAGAACCCCAAGGCCGGCTCGTGCAGACTGCGTGTGACGATTACGTCTCCTGATGGCTAACTGCCTGCTGTCTGAAGACCACGCGAGTGAGAGACCATCTCTACTATGGACATCGTGAATGAGGTAATCACGCAAAGCTCTACTGAGCGACACTGAATACCAGCCGCTTAGATGGCATCAAAAAAGCCCGTTTAGTAGGGCACACTTTTCCTTCAAACTTACTTTTAGTCTCGCAGGGGGACATGTCTTCCGAAAGGACCCGGTAGCTCTGAGCCAGCCGCCGCTCCGGGGCGGAGGGCTGCCCGCCAAGGAGGCGGCGGACGCCCCTCGCAGATAAAGCCGGGCAGAGC
>NW_010972437.1:7516357-7588622 GCF_000737465.1 Haliaeetus leucocephalus
GCGGCGCGATGCGGCTGCTGAGGAGAGCCCGCCCCAGGCTCTCCGGTCTGTGCCCAGAGCCCTGTCCGGGGACGCCTCACAGGTCTTTCCAGATAAAAGACGACGGAGGGCTCCGCTTCCTCGGGGCGTTTCCCTGCTGCTGGCAGAGCTGCCCTCGCCTCGGCGAGGCCGGTGGCGGGGAGAGGCTCCCAAGGGCGGGCAGAGGGATGCGGTGGTCCCCCCGCAGCCGGTCACTCGCCTTTCCTGACACGCGTCCGCAGCGGCGTAAATGTCTGAGGACAAACAGGCCTAAGACATCGCTGGAGGCTTCCCGCTGAACGCAGCTCTTCCCGCTGGGCAGAGGACAGCGGCGCAAATAACACCCAAAGTGTAATTTGGGTCGCTGGATCCCTCCTGGAGGGCACTGGGGTGCTCCTCCTCGCTGAGGTCAGGCTAACAGCTAAGTCCAGTAAGAGGGTTGTGGAGGGACTGGGAAGTGATAGGAGTCTTGGGGGATGGGGTGAACTTCTTTTAAAAGTTCAAGAGTTGTTACCAACTATTGAGCTTGCTACCAGTTGTTACTGTTTGTGGAGACAAAACATACTTGGTCGTATGAACAGGGCCTGGAAAGCAGGTTCTCAAATACATATACATTGCAAGAAGACTGCAAGAATTTTCTGTTTCAGAGATAACTGTGGATTATATTGCAATGCCTGTAATCCAGAATTTCTAGCCGTTTGCCCCTCCATTCGCTTGCTTGGTTTGAAATTATCTCAAATAGTCTTATGGTTCACTCTTTGAACTTAATCTTGTTTACGTAGACAAAACCAAACATGAGTTAGATACCTCAGCCGATGTCAAACTAACGTAGAAGCACCTAAGACTCATTGTTGAAAGTGAATTGATTCCTGCTTTTTGTGTTTGCCTCTCAGTCTTGGCTATCTGAACAAACTTTTCCATTGTGAAATATTTGGGGGGAAAAAACCTGTTTAGTCAACAAAGAAGAAAATATTATACTCCAGTAGAGTGTACCTGAGAAATTAGTTTATAATTTTCATGTTATTACAAAGTTACAGAAATCAAAACATCTGTCAAACTAATGGTGAAAAACATATCTGCTGAAATGTTTATATTTCCTTCTTAATGGTTATGTCCATTTTCACTATTCATTTCAATATGGTCCATTTTCAGAATTTAAATGACACTTCTTGTAGAAGGACTGACTTTTTGTTGGAACATTTGGCTGTTTATGTGCATATTCAGTGACTTGGGGTCTTTCAGATGGGATGGGGATATTGTCTTGGAATCATTAAAATTTCATTTGGCGCATGATGATACATAAAGTCTTTCAGGGGTATTAAGGAAAGAAAGCATGCTAAAACATGAAACATGCCAGTCCTAAGTTAGTTTACTGTAACTAACTGTCAAGTGTTTCTTCCTTTTTTTCAGTCCAAGCTTCAACTAGAGGAATATAAGGAACTGCTAGGTAAGTGAAATCAGTTCTCTCTCTGAACTCATATGCAGCTAGAAGGCAATGCATGATGTCTTGTGGAAAAGTGTAAAAGCTCTCTTGTTTAGCTAGAGGAATAGAAGAACAGGGATTTCTTGATCTTCAGTTATGATTAAAACTTTAATAATAACTTTAACTTAATTTAAATTAATGTGAGTTCCATGAGTTATTCTGCTGTTCTTTTTGTTAGTGGTTTTGAATGCCTAATTAAAGGAGATGGGGAGCAGACGCTCTTATACTGTCTTAACGATTCTGATCACTTTAACAGCTAACTATCCTAGTTTTATCATATTACTGCAATTTTGTTTTTCAAGTTGATACTCTGATTTACTCAATAAAATGCTTCAGTTGTTTTTTTTTTTTAACTGCTACATTTATTCAAAATACATGTCTGCAGGTCTAGATGGGAAAAGAGGGTTATTTCTCTTTCTACACTGTACTGGTCATATATAAAGAACTGTGCTGTGGCATAGCTGCATTTTATCAATTAAAGAATATCTATGAATGTTTTGCTTTGCTCCCCTGCTCGTTGGCATGGGCTTGTGTGGGTTAAGAGGAGCAGGTGAGGCCCCCAAAGTTTTGTGGAATTCTGAGCTGCAGAGTGCTGAACAAGTGCCCAGAAAGAACCAGGAAAAGCTGTTGTAGCTTAAAATGTGCAACATGCCCTAATGCCAGAACTTTTGATTTATGTGAAGGGTGTAATGACTTGCAGCCCTAATGACTTTACATGACTCACAAGTCACTTAAAAGCAACCTCATGCTTCACTTTGTGATAGGCATTTGTCATCTGCTTACGTAAGGATCATACTGAAGTGTAACTGAGCAGGGCCATTTATGCGCGCAATGAATGATGTTACCTTTTCTTGCCAATTTGAACTATAAGCCATGGGAACAAAATGAAGTTCGTTCTAATCTAAGGTTGTCGTTAGTAGTCACGCAGTTAAACAAGCCCCCGGCTCAGTAATTATATTGTTGTTTTGTCTATCTCTACCTTTTACTATGTTTGTTTTGAATCAGCTTTAAAAAGTCATGCCAGTAACTATAAATAGTTGTGAAACCCTTCCTTTTGCTGGAATTACCACATCAAATTTGTACTTGGTAAAGATTTTATGAAAACTTTACTCAATATGCTCAGTCTTTTCTTTGCATCCCTCTTTTTCTTCCAACCATGTGATTGTGGCTTTGTGGAACTACGTAACCTGATTTTATTTTCCCCTGGGATGCTTGGGAACAGCATACCTTTTCCCAGTTGTCTTTTTTTCATGACATGAATTCTAAGCAATTTCTTTAATCCTTCTACATTATCATCTCTCTCATGTCTTTCACACTCATCAGTAGTTGTATCTTACTATCATAGTAGCATCCATACTAATATCTTGTTTGGAGCTGGTTTTAAGGTCTTCATAAAGTAAATTCCATCTTATTTTTCCTGTTTTGCTATTTTTGTTTTTGTAAAGGGGATAGGAAGGGAAAATCTGAAATATTGGCTTTTAAATTAGGACTATTTAAAATAAAGGAACCCAGTAGAATGTAGCGTTCGCTGCCTGTCAAGGTGCCACAATTAGATCACTGGTCAACCCCAGACCAGGGAAAGAGACAGATAACACACACAGTGTGAGCGCCAACTTCCACCTTTTATTGCGCAGTCAATTCCTTTTATACTAACAAGGGTAGGTGGGATTACAGACACATCATAAGGCTGCGACTAACCCTCTAACTTTCCGTGACATCGCGAGATCTTCCGAACGCCGAACCCTACAGTAGAATTATGAAAAAATGTTAGTATTATCATGAAGAAGACATAGGAAAGAGGTGGACAATTAGATATTTCACATGTATTGGAAAGTAGAAACCAGGTTGGTAAGTTAGTATTGGATATGAATATTTTAATTATTTTTCTGGTTAATGTGGTGCATACATAAAATTACTTTGTAATTTAGATTTAGAAAGCCAATCGGAAAGAATGCCATCAGATATCATTTTATAGAATATATAACATGTTTAATTAAGCAGTAAAGCCATGTAAACCATCTGCTTCTGTTTAAATAGTCAAGATGTTAGAGCCGTTTCTTGTAATTTAAAACATCTATGAATTTTTGATTGCTTTAAAATTAGCATTCAGCTTTCCTAAGGACTTTTTTTTCTGCAGTGAAATATGCAGTAATTGTTAATGAAGAGGATTTTGAGCAGAAATTCTGTTCATTTTAGCACGTTTTGAACTTTAAGTTATCAATTTTTGTCATTTAAGTTTTTTGTGCTTACTAGCAGTTTAGAGAAGATCAAAAGCTAAAGCAGATCGCAGCAGTTTGAAGGTTTCTGTATGATGCATGGTGGGTAATTTAGGAGGAACTGGGTTTTACTTTTTTCCATTCAGCAGCTTGGCCTGCTCCTGCAAACTATTTCATCAATGGTTAGTAGCTGAAAGTGTCATAGGATACAGCTTTCAGGCCATGGTGTCTGCAAAATAATTCCTGTTGCAGGCTGCTAAAGAATCAACATGGTCTCATTTATGTGGAGCTGGCAGGAGAAGGGGTGTGAGCAGAAAGGATATGTCTCTTCAGTCATTCCCGGTGGCAGAATTCCTGGGGAACCCTTGCACAAATGAAAGCCACTGCCAAATCCAAACTAAACCCTAAATATTCAAAGGAGCCCACCAGGAATTACATAGCCTTGTTAGCAAACTTTCAAAATCTTC
Organism: Haliaeetus leucocephalus; assembly: GCF_000737465.1. Lineage (NCBI taxonomy): Eukaryota > Metazoa > Chordata > Aves > Accipitriformes > Accipitridae > Haliaeetus > Haliaeetus leucocephalus. Next base: position 7,520,542 of record NW_010972437.1, read on the forward strand.
TGTAAATGGACTGTGGTCTTATAAAGAGGCAGAGCTTTATTTGACTGTAACTTTCAAGTGTATATGGAGATTCTCTGATGCAATTGAAAAGCTGTTTGCAAGGTGCTTGTCAGAAGGACAGTTTCTGACAGTTTAGAAAAGATGAGGAGATAAAATGAGGTATGACTGTGGGGGCAGAAGTTTCCTGTAACGTATACTTCACAGTTTAAGGGTTTCTTTACCGATCTCGAATGCAAAAATGTACTTTCTGTCTGACTTGGTCTGCCAGTCATTGATCTTTTGAATTCCTGATTATGGTGTTATAAAGTGTTTTTTCCTTTGTACATTCCAGGGATTTGCACCTCATTTTGTTTCCTAATGGCCTCCCAGAAATGTTTATACCTGTTTTAATGCACAGTTTAATATATACAAACATCATTATAAGAACATCAAGTGTTAACACGTGTTCTTTTTTAAGTGAAAATAGGATAAATTGTTTTATAGAAATAAACTTTGAGTTACAATATTTTATAGGATTTTCAGACATGTTAGCTGAAGAGATGTTCAGAGATGGCTTCATTATAGTCCACTAAAAGGTTAAAAATTTTGACAGATTTGATCCCAAAACTCCTGTCTTCCTCCTACTCTGTCATGGCTTAACAGTTTTTCCTACTTCAGTAATAATTTAAGGACAAGGGTAACTAATTTGTATACAATGCATCCATAAACTTGACTGGGTCTTAAAGAGCTCCACATCTCCTGAAGTGAGACTTCACATACAGGGGGCCATACAAACTGCCACAGTGTAGCAAATGGTGGAGTTGTCTGAGTATTTAAACATCTGAAGTTTTAAATATTGATGATTCAGTTCCTCATACCCTTGAAGTAGTTCTTATTAAAGAGAGCAGAAGAATAACAACAGTGCAGCTCTTCAAAAAGTTTAAAACCAAAGCAGAAACTTTAAAAAATGATGATGAATGTGTCACTTCGGGGAGAATAGCAGTGGCAGTCACCTGTCAATGTAAAAAAAAAAAAAAAAAAGCACAAACAAATGGAAGCCGTTCTTAATATTCACAGTATTTAGTCAAAATGCAAGATGGGCTTGCTTCTTCTCGTTTATCATTTAAACTTCCCTTTGGGGGTTTCAGATTTTTAGCATCCTACTCTAATTCTGCTGACTTATTGCCAGTTTGCATGCTGCCCTGGCCCCTTTTCAGCAATTCTGAGCTGTCTGGCACAGTTTGGAAACAAAATGAAGCATTCTTACTGCAGCACTAAGATTTCCCATCTTCACAAACTATGTACTATGGCTATGGCCCATGAACAGCAAGTCAAATTGTTTGACTTTAAGCTGATGATCTGAATTAGGACGAAATGAGACAACTCTATTTGTCCTACTTCCTTCCTTCATTGCAGAGCTTTCTCTTTCTTCAATGTTAGGTCTGCTTGTGTGTGTCTGCTTGTGTAAGTGCGGCTGAATGATATGCTCCAGGCTGAAGCCCAGGTTTTCCACTGTCCATTCATGGGTTTATGCCTGGGAGTTGTGCTCTTTAGAGAGTGCATTTATTCCCTGTAGACCCTTTAGTCCAAATTTAGCTACCTGGACTAGGAAAAGCTCCATTCACAGGAAGCAGAGACAAAAGTTAAAAAGGAGAAAGAAGAGTCAGTGATTAGGCAAATAGGGCTGAAGGAGGCAAAGTTGGGCAGCTTTAGGCTAGAGAACATCAAATCATGCTTGTCAAAGGCAGTGAAAGTGACTGCTGGGGTCATATTGGGTTAGTTATTTAAAGATTAGTAGTTTTCATATTAATGGCTTAGGTTATGATCTTTTACTTTCACTGATGAACATTTATTCACAACAATATTTCCTTTGACATCATGAGCATTATTCTTGTAAATGCTCTGCAGAGCAAGGGGTTTGTGATGGGGCTGTATGGTGCTATTTATGCAGGGCACCACTCCTTGTCAGCGTACGAGCCTGTCACAATGGCATTCTACTTGTCTTTGTGCCTCCGTATTTCCTCATGGCTGTTGCATTTCTTCTAACTTGAAGCGTAACATGTGTGGTTTCCACTACATGCTGTGTCTTCAGCAAATCTGGACATGTTCTCATACACAGTAGGAGCAAACTGTGTGGTAGCTTGTTTGCAGACTAGAGACACAACTGTTCTGTTGTCACTGAGATTAAAAATCATCCTCCCTTTGGGAACATAGGTCATTCCTTCGGTTTTATTTAGTATTTTAATACTAAAGGATGGAACCGGTGTTTGACTGCTGTTGTTCGCAGTCGTGATGCTGCCCCTTCCACTTTGCAAGTAGATAAAAGTTTATTCATTATGGACATGTGCTAGAATAACTGCAACATCGAATTGCATATGCTTATGTGCTGTATTAACATGACCTCTTCTACCGATATTGTAGCTGTCTTGACATACAATGGGTTTTTTGTGCTAGGTACCATGCTTAGTTGATTTCTGAAGGTGGCATTGTGAGAAAAAGCATTCATTTCCACTAGTATGACATATATCATTGTTTATACATCTGACTGTACAGGGTGCTGCAGTTTAAGCCTTTGAGATAGTACAGAGAATTTAAAACTGATTGATTTGCATTGTCTGTTTATTTACTTTGTATTTATAATTTCTGATAAAAAGAAAATGTTTAAAAAGCCTGATGGATAAACCCAATTATTATATTAAATTTCTTGTGATTCACATTCAGATATCCTTAATGAGCCTGAGGAGTGATAACCAACTAAACTTGGCTCATTAATTTAAAACTGATGTTAATGACATTATTTTTATCTATATTCCTTTAAAATTGTTCCCTGTGCTCCTGTTAAAATTCATGATCCATAAATAGATTCCTAATTCGTGCTCTGAATCATCATATAGTTTTAACTTCTATGCTGAAATTGTAATAAAGTGAAGATTTCTAATAAACACTAGCTTTTTAAAGCATCTATCAATTCCGTCATTTTGCACTGGAGACTCTTGAAATAAATGTATGTGCTAAAGTTGAAATACAGAGTGTTTTAAATGCCCAGTCTGGTTGCTGGACTGGATCCTGAACAGAGAACTGCTTTCCCTGTGGTGTGAACTGGTAGAATTTTACTGAACTCACTGGGAATTGTTACAGTGTCCTCTTCGCAACTGTGGAAATCTCAGTTTATTTCAACTTTTTTACTAAGTGGTATTTGAATTAAGAAAAAATGCTTATGTTGCATGTTAACTCTGTCCTCAATTTATGTTTAAGGTGAAAGGTTGTAATAATATGTGATTTCTTATAAGGATATTAGTAGGGCTGTTATGAAATAAATACTTCTCAAAGTAAGAGGAAACTGTTTACCATATGTGGTCTCAGTTCTGTAGACACTTTGCATTCACGTGCATTTGTTTAAAAAAAAAAAAAAAAAGACCCATGACTGCACTGAACTGCTTTATACATTAAAAAAAAAAAAAAAAGGATGTTTGTGTGCGTGAATGTTTGCAGAACTTAAGTCTGTACAATCGAGGTAATAGATTTAACAGCTGTAGAAACAGCCATAATGTATTAATGTGATCCAAGAATTTATCAGAATGTGGTGGAAGCCAAAGTTACTATGATTCATTTTTGTTACATAAACTTGCATTCCTACACAGACTGCAAATCAACATGCTTCAACCCTGACGGTCTTTGATATTTATTGTAAATATGTAAGCAATTTTTAACTGCTTGGCATTTGTTCAAAAATGTGATATTTACTAAGAGCTTTGTGTAGTTGCTTTTAGAGTAAACAACTGCAATGTCAGTATTCAACCACTGCCATAGTTGAAGCTGAGCTGCATGGCTGTGCTGGCGGATGGCAGGCGTGGGTCTGCACTTAGTCAGCTCGGTCCTGCCCCGGAACAATGGCAAAGCCGAGAGGTGGGCAGATCCCAGTTTTGCTGGAGAAGGGCATTGCCAGTGTGCGTGGCCTTGCAGTGGGACCTGGGCCTGCTGGTGGGGGGCCCGGGTCCTGCCTAGGCTCAGGTCCCACCTGGAGCTGCTGCCACTGGTAAAGCCAAGGATGTTTGACTGCAGGCACTTGTCTGAAATGGACTGCAGCACAGAGGAGCTGTGCTCATGTAACTGCACTGATCTCAGTGGCAGGATGGACTAGCAGTAGTAGTGTTACAGAGAGCACTGGATCAGAAGGTACCAGGCTTAGCTGAAAGGGATATTTTTAACTATTGCCTCTTAGGAAGGGAGAAAACATGGTGCTTGTCTCAGTGAGGATTTGGCAATTTAATGCTCAGATCCCTCTGCTTTCACTCACCCCACCTGCCTTACAAATAAGAGTTCCAAGAAGTGTGCTGCCTTGGTTTTGGATTAGGAATATTAAATGCCTAGCCTTGGCTCGGCCCCAGGCCAAACAGTCTGCTGGACTAGCTGCAATAAGAGCATGGAGCTGCAAAGTTATCCTGCTTGAGGTAGGGTGGTGGGTTGGCTGCTGTGTCTGCTGATTTCCTAGGGAAATCAGGAGACAAGTGGTTTAGAGTAACTACTTAATTTATTCATGTTTGAACATATTTTTGTAGGATGTTGTCATAAAGTTATTTTAATCACAGACTAAATGTTACTATGCTTTCTGATGGTGTATTGTGTGATGCAGTATATTCAGGTTTTGGGATGAATGTTGACTTTTAAATAAAATACAGAGCTACCAAAAGGGGTTCTCCCTGAACAAACGCACATTGATAGTGATTTATTCCTTTAATTATTTTTCAAAAACTTACCTTCCAAGTATACTAAAAAAAAAACCCCAAACCCATCTTTTACCCAGCTTTTGGGGAGCTATAGGACCTGTGAAAGAAGGAAGCTAATATGAATTCATGGCAGAGTGAGATTTGTAGAAGGTCCTGAATTGATTTTGTGTTTGAAAACTTATGTGATGTTGTATGTAATATTTGACAATCCTTTCCAACCCATAAAAACAGATGCTAGCTTGTTTTATTAATAGGCAAAACTAGAAGGAAGTCTTAACTGCATTAGTAATGAAAATTTGTGTGATATAATTACACATGTAATTTTGCACTGAAGCATAAAGGAAAATATGACAGAATGCATTTATTTCTATTTGTCTTGGTGCTTACTCAGTAATATAAGGTGATTTTAAAAAATCAGAAACTTTTCTAGAATATTGTTGCTCTCTAAGCCTGTAGTCCTATTAACTGACTGAACTCTGGCATATACATAGCAAAAGCCTAAGGGACTGCATGATGCTATTCAACATATTCTTTTAAGCAGTGCCACTGTTTTTTAAGAGATTGTACCTTTATACCTGTCTTTACCTCTTATACCTTTTCCTTGCCAGACTCTGCGGAGGATGACTATGATATCAGCCCTAGCTATGCACTTAGTACATTGCAAATGGAAAATGTAAGTTAACTGATAATCTGCAGTGGGGGAAAAAAAAATCTGAAAACTATTCTTAACTGTTCTGAAGAAAACTTAATAGCCATCTTAATCTAGTGATGTGCTAGGTTTTTTTAATTTATTTAAGTACAATATGAGATTTAGATCTAGAAATGTAAAGCAAAATAAGAGAATGAATCCTAGATTAGGAAGTGAGGGAAGGAAGCATTTATGATTTGTTGTATCTCTGCCAATGACAGATTTTAATCCACATGTTTATTTTGGTTGTAATTTATATATGTGCAGCTGTGTTAACTACATAATTGTAATTGTCAGATTTATGAGGAAATAATAATCTCTTTGTTCTAGAAGAGGCTGTCACATCTACAATATAATATATTTTTCTGAAGGCAGTCTTGTGTTTTCTTTCCCAATGAGTGAGAAACAAAAGAATGTAAAAACACAAGGCTGGGAAGGTGCTAGATTTACACTGGGATTTTATACGCTCAAAAGATTTTTTTTTTTTGGTTGGTTGTTTCTTTTGTTTTACTAGTTTATAGAAAATGACATGAAACAGCTTATTGTTGTAAAATTGTTGTATTCCTTGTCCCTAGGATTCATCACTGCTGCTTGTATTAGGTGGAGAAAGAGGTACTATGTATTTGCATGGAGCTGCTCATGGAATTGTGTCAGGGACTATATCCTGAGATTCACAATATGATTTCCCTTTGCTTAGGGAAGAAAATGTAACAATGCCAGTGTTTTTCCTGGTTCAGCCTACTCCCCCATCTATGCTGCTTCGGCTCTGCTTCCCTGGCATATTTGATGGGGGGGAAGAAGATGCAGCCCAGTCTCATTCTGCCGCTCACCATCTCCACTCCACACTCTCTGTCTTCTGGGTGGAGGACAAGAATATGTCTTCCATGGATATGGGTTATAATACAATTTTCACTAGCTGATGGCAAAAGTTGTCCACCCGCATTTTTATGTCCTTCTCTAGTTACTGTGGAGCTGATAATCTGCTTGCATGTTCTCATGCTCATATCAGTGGGAAAGCATCCACTGACCTGAATCAAACAAGATCAAACTGCAGGTTGCTGTGAGTTCTACTTGAATTACTGAAACAACTTTAAGAGGTGTTCAAGGGGGAAGAGATGTTTTTATGTACATATAATGCATTTTAAAAGATTTATATATATATTTATTTTTTTATATACAGATAGAGGATTCCACTTCTAGGCTTAGCTTTAGGTTTTTGACATATCTTGAAATTTATTTGGATCTTGTGATAGATATATGGAAGAGCAAAATTTACTGCACTTTGTTAATTTAATTGATCTGTACAAATACGTAAACCTATTTAATTGGGAATGCGAAGGGTTTTTTCACTAGTGGCATCTCAGAACTTTTTTTTGGAAGAGAACTAAGTAGGATGTTGGCAAATATAAATGACCTATGCAGTCTTTTATACATCAAAGTTTGTATCAGAGATAAGACTCTAGAGGGAGCCCGTCTTACAGTTTTCTGAATTGAGAGAAACTGCTTTACAAAGATAAAACTATTTCTATTAATAAGTAGTTTAAAGTAAAATCTCTTCTGGCTCTGAGATACAAAAGAAAATATCACAGTACTGTAGGACACTTATTTGCAAACATCTTTAGAAATTTCTCAATTCATAAAGTCAATTCTACCTTACCATTATCTGTATTTTTTTTAATACTATGGAAGGTGTACAACACAGGAATTTTCAATCTTGTGCTTACATAATAAAAGGCAATTTATCACCTTTCTCTTTTAAAGAACTCTCAAGACCCTGTGAGTGCAGTAACAGAGAGGAAAGGTTTGAGCATGTGCATTTTGAGACATTCTATTTGTGCAGGCAGTGTGGAAACACGGGATTTTTGAGGAGAAGGTCAAAATACAGGAATTTACATTCATTTGCGAAAGCCTATATATTGCATATATCTTCCTGCCACATGTCAGTAGGCACATAAAATATGGGTCATGCAGTAATAACTTTTTTAGCCATGATTTCTAGCTAGCTAGCTGTGTGTCAGCTGGCACTGGAAAATAGACCTTGCATAATGTTACAGCAGCTTATGGTTCATGGCTATAGTGATTATTTAATTTTAGTCCTTAACCTGTTGGTTACATTTTTTTCCTCACTAAATAAAGAGGCTTTAGAATTTAGCAAGGTTTTTGTCCAAGACAGATTGTTTAAGGCTGCACCTGCACTGCATGACATCGTTTCTCTCCGGTGTGACTGAGTTTCCTGCCTGTGATACTTCATGTGATAGTGCCCACCCAGTCTCCTCCCATCATGTAGTCAAGATGCACACCGAAATCCATAAGATGGGAAGCATTCCCAGTTTCAGTCTGGATGCAGCTGGACTCACCCAAAGTGAGCATGAAAGTCTGGATCAGATTTAAAAGTAGACTTTAGTTTCAACTGCCCAGCCTTATATTCATTGTGCTGGATACCTTCATTTCAAGGAAGCAGGAGATGGAATGTTTCCAAAATTCATATTAATATGAGAATAGTGGGGAAAAAACTGTTGTTTTTATAAAATACTAAAATGCAGTGACAGCTTCCATGTTTCTTGTAGCAATTCGCAAGGGATTTAGTACTGAAGACATTCAATATCCTAATTGCATTTTATGTTTAGTCTCTTGGTTTATAAATGATGGAGCTAAATCCACCAAAATCTGTTTACAGAGACAGTATTCAGTATTAACTGCTTTTTACTTGCATTCAAATCACTCTGTCATGCTTCTAGCTAACAGCAAGCATTTTTTTCGACACTTCACATTAGCAGAAGATTATGTAAGCCTGTACTGCAACTTATTCACAGGGTAACTTGTATCAACATGGTATTTACAATTCAAATAGGAACAGAGATGTATGTAATTTATCAGGACACACTCTCTCCATCCATCTGTTACACCGTGCTCCATACACTTAGAATATTCAGAAAATACTAACCCAAATGTCTTTCCTCGGTGTATATACCATTTGTCACTACGCACTATACTTGTGATTTAGTCCAGATTGTTTAGTCCAGATTATTGTGATTTGGTTCAAGGTGCCTTCTCATCACAAAGAACTTGACTGAAGTAGCTTTGCTAAGATTAATAGGAAATTACTGTTAATAGTAAGAAATCACAGCTGCTTGTGCAATAGCAGCGGTTATGGTTGTTTGTGTATGTGTTTTAATATATCAAAATATATTAATTAAAAGATTGTATACATTTAGTGCAAAGCTATTATTTATATTTTTGTCATGGTTTGAAGAGTATTCAGTGCTTTTTCTGCTCTATGCCCTTAGCACAGAATGAACACAGAACTGTTAATTTTATAGGTCTTTGTGGTGCTTACCATGGATGTACAAAAGGTTTGTAAATATCAACCAGCTGATTTTCACAACGCTCCCCTGAAGCAAAAGGATAATTCTATCCTCCTTTTAAAACTGGTAATATGATACTCAGGTTAATACTGGAGTAACAAGTAACTTTATGTGCACCTTTAAGGAAAAGAAAAAGCAAAAACTATGTAGCTTTCTGAAACTGAACATTAAGTCTAGATGCATGTCTTGTTCTAGTTCCACCTTTACTGACAGAATTTACCAGCACTCTTGTTTTCCTGAACGTCTGTGACATAACCAATTTCTTACCCATTAGAGTAAAAATAAGCTGGGTTAATTTAAACAGTAGAAATATAGTTCTGACACAACTTTTCTTTCTTACTAAAATGGGCTAGGGTATATTATCACGCAAGCAAGTAGGCAGCAGATTTGGAAGGTGTGACACCTTATTTCAAGAAGGACAACAATAAGCAGCTAGAGCCAGAATGACTTAATTAAAGTCTTCAGCTGACACAGTGACATCCAGAAGAGAATATAGTCCCAAGTTAGCAGGTTACTTGCAGCCTAACAAACTGTTGCATTAGGAAATCTTTTGTAACTACCTACCACTTAGTAGCCTTTTCCCTTTACAAAATAATGTGTTAGTTTGCCCCACAAAGGCATATGAATCCCAGTTTGTTCTTGTCAGTTCCCTGCCCAGCCTTCTCAGTCTTCACTTACCTATTGTCTTGGGGGATTTGGCTCTAAAAGGCACATGATAGTACTGTTCAAGTAGCTCTTTCTGTTGTGGAGTATAACGAGCTCAAATGGGAGGAAGTCTCTCTCTAAAGGATTGGCTGTGGAGGCAGGTTCTTGTGCTGTGTGGAGAAAGGAGCTTCCTGAATTGCAGCCAGCAGGCTGTAGGCTTCTAGGTTTTCTTCAAATGACAGTTGACCTGGCTGGGATTGATGTATGAAACAGTATTCGGGTGTTGGTTGAAGGCTGTACTTGCCAGATTTCAATGTCTGAAGTTCACGTTCACAGAGTCCAGAGAAATATGCAGACCTGTGGATCTCAGAACTTTCCCAGTAGCTGAAGATAAAGATTTCTGGACATGAGTGAGAGAAAGGACCTTTAACAGAAGTAACAGCTCACAAGTAGTGAAGGACTGAGGTTAAGTAGCTATGAAAATCTGAAAGCATAATTTGGAGGAAAAAAGCTATTTACTTGTTTGAATGATTGACAATTCCATCACTAGCATTTTACACAGCCTAAAAGCTCCTTCCATTAGACAAAGCAAAGATACATATACACTAATCCTGCGTCATACAGATGCATTTAGAAAATAATTCTAGCTTTCTGTAATTGTTTACATGAATAACAAGCTTGAAAGAAAATTACTGAAAATTAATTGGTGAATCTGCTTCCAGTCATGTATACAATTGTATTTTAAAATAAAAATCTTCAAGTGTCCTTCAAACAAAATGGTCTTACATTTTTATAATAAAGGTGATTGCTAACTTGCAGAAGTGAACCATAGCAGGGTTTTCCCACTTGCCACAAAGGGGCAGGAGGGAAGTCCCAAGTACCTGCCTACTTGTTCCATGCACTTTCCAGTCTATTCTTATGTAAAGAAGAAAACTCATACTATGACATTTCTTATGTATTTACAATTACTCTGAGCAATATATTGTTTGCATTCCCTCTCTTTGCTGTGTGAAATATGTGAAAGGGTGGAGCTGCAGCTGCAGTAAGAGATGTATTGGTAGAACCTAGTATTGTTACAATTAGTTATCTTGACCTGAAGGTGTGGGAAGAGAAATATATTAATGGAAATCTGTATTTAGGCATAGCTACAGAAACCTGTTTTATGGAAATAGCATATCCTGTGCCCTGTACTGCCCCATGTAGTAATTAGAAAGCTTATGTGGGCTTGAATTTATTTGGCTGGACTCTGATGAGGGGTTTTGTTTTTCTACTTCTGTGAGTAAACACCAACTTCTACCGAATGGGCTCTGTTTAAAGAGGAGCAACATTCTGGCCAGCATGCATGGGTAAACAGAGGATGAGCCTTGCTCCAGTGCCTGTCTTATTCTAGCTGATTCACAAACTAGATACGAAATTTGCTGAAGGATTTTGTTTAATCCAAGTGATGGGGACACATGTTTCTACAAGAAAATGTCCAGGACTCCATTTCAAAGGCTGTGTGAATATAGACTGATGTTTTCACTATATGTCTATAATCAAAGATTAATTCCAGAATAATATATGTATTTTAATTAATTATTTAGTCTACACTGATTGTTTAATATCCCTTTTGAGGCATTATTTTTGTGAGACTGTTGTTACTGATGTCAGTATAATCATGAAGATCTATGACAAAGTAAATATTATACTTGAGAGGTATGCAAAGTAAATTTCAATGAAATATGGCTCATTTGAGGATTACTTTTTGTTCTGTGAGAAAGAAGAAAGCAAATACTTGTGATTTAGATGTGAATTACACATTTTCTCCATCCTAAGGAATTTATAAGGTAATTGGACTTTCCTTTTCTCTTGAATCCTTAACCAGATGTAGGCTTCATTATCTTTAGGCAGATGCTTTTTGTAGACTGTTATGTTTTACTGAACAGTAATTAATTTCTTACTGCATAAAGACATAACTCTATGGTCTAAGCTGAATGAAAAGGAATATCATCATCATCAGAACTTAAGCTACCTTAAGCTAGAGGGTGATGAATCTGTGTATGACAAGGTAGGGGCTACCATGAAGTTAGAAACTTGCAAAAGTAAGTTTTGAAGGGTGTTGTCTGTGATACTAACGAACTAGAAGCCTGAGGGGGACTGACAAGGGTCTTATCTTGACCACTGTTGATCTTGCTGGTTTGCACGATATTATATGGTGATCCAGAGAGTTTCCTCTCTCTTCTCCCCTTTCTCCAGCCCCAATATAAGGAATTGACTTCTGTGGTTCTCCCCTTTTTATGAAACAATGAAGGCTGAATGTGGAAGAGGGAGATGATGTACTTTATCAGAAAATATGAAATTGTTGTTTCTTCTTGTGATATCATGTCTCTTCAATTTCAGGGTTGAGATTACTTGCAGTAATTTGTATCTGAACAGGAATTTCTGGTGATAGAGCATATTTTGATTGTTTTTTTTTTGTCTAATTTTTGTAGTGTGGTATGTTATCCACTTCAAAAGACATCTGGCAGTTTTGTCTTCTGAATTCCCTGCTGTTCTACCTCATATTCAACTTAACAGTTTCTGTGACTGTCTTGAAAATTTGATTGTGTTTTGGTTACTTAAAATACTCGCTTTCCTCTTTAAGAAATAAAGGCCTAATCCTGCTAAATGGTGAACAGCTTCCATTGTTCTGATGACTTTTCATGCCTCATGTTGTGAGAATACTTGAGTGAACCCTTTTTTAAAGGTAACTTTAGCTTTCTGTAAGCATGAGGTACTGCCTAATAGTACAGGTAAGCTTAGGTAATATTAGCAAGCAGTCTGATTCTCTGTGAAGATCAGTATGACTAGGGGGTTCAAAGTGATTACTGATTTTTATTCCCTCATGTGGAATCTTGATTCCACTAAAGCAAGTCTCCTATTTACAGGATTTGACCAAAAACTTGCAAAATACATTAAACCTTAACATTCTGTAATGTGTTTTATTTTATATCCTTCATCTTATGTCCTCAGTGCTAATGCTGGCAGATGAATTCTCTGTTGTCATTTGTAGGAAATATCCTATTGCTACTTATGCAACCAAAATATATCAGAATTTTTTCCAAATCTTTGTTTGCCATATGCATTTTATGTAGCCATTTATTTTCTAGCATATACTTGAGGAGCTATGGAAAAATTCTGATAGATTGTCTTAAAGTTTTCAAAAAATACTTTTCTGCCTGATTTGAACATTAATTGTTCGCTTTAGAAAAGGTCATGTTACATCTAAGTCTGATTTTAGAATTTTTTTCAGAATCTTGCATATCCAAAGATGACTAAGAGCTATGTCTAGCATTACTTTTGACAGATAATGACATAGTTTCTTCTTTATATAATCGTAATTCCATAAGCTAATTATTTTTGCAAATGAAACTGGAAATGGGTACTGATAAATTACATTCCAGTGCTGATTAACAGTGTGGTCTAGGATTACTCGATTAAATGCATTATGTATTTGTTTAGAAAGGACAGATAGAATGTGTCACTTGTAGTATGGGTAAATTGCTATTGAGATCATTGTTCTATCTTTCAAAAAGCAACCATTAAAGATAAAGGTTGATCTTTCAAATATGTTGCAAGTGAGATTAATGCACATACAGAAGTGGGGAAAATACTTTCTTTAGACATGACAGCATTGCCTAGCAAGTATAGATTAATGTGATGTATGTAAGTCCAGCCTCAAACTATGGATAGCTTACTCTTGACTTGGTCTCTTTGCCTTGTCTTTCTCATTCTAAAAATTGAATTAATCTATTAAAAATGCTGAATGCAAGGAATCTTTATCCTTTTATTCATCTGTGTAATACGTTAGAAAATCCCAACTGAACTGGATATAAAAAGTTGGACTATTTAGCAATATGTACATATACACATATATATGTACATGTGTATATACACATATATAAGTATATATATAATGGACAACACAATTTTCTGTCTGCTCTGCTTTTTGTGGAATCATTGATACTTTTTTTTGAAGGGGAACCTATTTCTTAACTATAGTACCACTTGCCATATCATTTTAAACAGATATTTCTTCCTAAATATTACTTGATGATAATAGGCATTGCAACCCCCTTTACAGAACTGTGACTTTATGCTGTGCAGGTTTGTTATAACAAGAGTAACCACAGTAACATGAGTGCATGTTTCTGTAGAGAAATCACGTGGAAGTTAATGTTAACAGAGTGGTGCAGCAGAGAACAGTAGAATAGTGCTTAAGTTAGGAGAGAGAAGTGCTGCATTAAATATTTCAGGTGACAGGAATCATATATATGTGTTTAATTTGCTTCTTTTAGTTATGTGCTGTAATGATAAAAGTTGCTCTAACATTTTAGAATTTTGAAAATATTTTTTTTTACCTGTGAAATGCAGCTATTTTTCTAGCATGCATTTATGGGCATTAACATCTTGCCATTTCATTCTTAATAGGATGAGATCAATCTGTTTCTGCCTCTTGTAGAACTTCAATTTTGTATACCAGGCACAGTATTGTAACTCAGAAGACAAAAAGACAATAGGTATCACAAAAACATTCCACAACCAGTTGCCCTTTTTGGTTAATATATAGGTTATATATAGCTTTGAAAAGCATTCTTAGGGGCTTTCTTACCCCTGTGGTCTGAGTTGAGTGACTATAATGTTACGTCTCATGTGTGTTGTATAGTGAGACTGTTAGAAACTTGCATTTATTAAAATGGGAACTTCCTACAGTTAGAAACACCTTTGTACTGGACTGGTCAGATTAAAGTAGTGGGAGAATCCAAGGCCACTCTTGTATTACTAGCTTTTGGCTTAGAATAAGTGAGGCAAAGATGTGGAGAAAAATGATGTGTAGACTGGTGGGAGAAGGCAGAAAACCATGCCCTTTTAGCACTGAAGAACAGAATGCCAACAAAGTTTTATAATCTGGGAAGAAATTGTAGATTGGTGTGGTGCCTTCAGCTGCAAATTCTTTTGGACTACTGAGTGTTGAGGGGATGCTGTGATGTTGGAGATGCCGCTTTCTAGAGGAGAAACTTCCAGTTGTGAGTAAATGCCATTGGCAGTTAGAGAATGGAAGGAAACAGGGATATAGCTATCCAATAGTTTCAAATGCATGCCTTTCCTTAAAGGTGTTATCTTTCATTATACAAGTAGTGGAATTGCAGCAGTCCTGCACAAGTGAATGTCGTAGAGCTCAATAATGTCTGTATATGTCTTTTGCCTCTTTTCAAAGGCAGGATCTTATATAGCCATACACTTAACACTAGTAATACTTCCTGTTTTCTTTCATGTCTAATACTGAATATATAACTGAATGTCCATTTAAGACACAGAGAGATGAAATATAAGAAATTCTGGGATCAAAACTCAGTGTTATGAATATCTATAATGTCAAGTATTGGAAGCATTTAATTAAATCCTTATGCACAGTTGAATACCTCCTGAATTTCATTTCAGTTGCAATCAAGCATCTACAAACGGAGTTGGTGTAATCACAGGTTTTGTGACATTTGATAAAGGATTTTTATTAGCAGTCTAAGTCAGCTGTAAGATTTAAGAATACTTCTTCATTATGGCTTTTGCAAGTCCACTAGTAAAAGATGGGTTTTATTTTATGGGAAGCCTAGTTGGTGGGATGTTTTAGGAAAGGAAGTTGTTTAAGGAGTAAAGATCCTAATGCTGTCATTCAGCAGTAATCAAACAAAAAGTTAAGATTTAATGCTTGAGGTTTTTGTGCTTTTACGCAACTGTAAGAAATCGGACTCACATTTCCATTTCCTTGGGGAACTGTGGGCTCCGAAGTGCTTGTATCTTTTAAACAAGCCATGCGTCTCCAAAAAAGGCAAAAATGTCATAGGAATGACATTTTAAAATAAACTCTGTTTTTCCGCATTAAAGTTTCTTGTTGAAAGGCATAAGTTCCCTCACCCCCACCCTCTTATGGTAGAAATAGACACAGTTTTGCATAACCACTTCTGCATGAGAAATTATCATCTTGGTCTTAAATACACATAAAAATGTGACTTCAGAAGAAGCAGAATTGAAGGAATTAGATTGTGCTTTTTGGTCAATAATGAAATTGAAAAGCTTTGGTTGCAGATACATCCAAATTACTAAAGCAGTTCAGATGTGGTGAGTTTCCTTGAAGAACCCTGAGCAATGGTGATGCCTCAGAGAGATATGAAAGATTGGCTGTACCATGGAAATATATTGAAAAGACAATGAAATTAACAATTCAAACTGCAGATCCTTTAGTTTCTCTACTTTATGCACTGAGGTTTTTACACTGATTAATTCACTCCCCACCTATGATTCATTCAATAGCATACCCAGCCATTGCTTTCATGTTTTGGAGCACTGACTGCAGAGCTACTATTTTGGTCTCCAAAGCAGGCTCTCGGTTTTATGAAGAGTGCAGCATTTATACCAAATTTCACCTCTAGAATGACAAAACAGGGTTACTTTTCACTTCAGTAAACTTATGTGGTTAAGGACAATCACAAGCACTCCTCTATAATCAAAGATGCATTACTGAACCAAGTATCTCTGATTTTAATTACTAAGGAAATGTTGGCCCTTTTTTCAGTACATCTTAATTGAGGATGGAAGGTGTACAGTCCATGGCTAGAATTTCCATTCAGATTGTTTAACTAATACCACATCTCTGACGTCAGTGTTTTTAAGCCAGGCTTCTCTTGAAAAGAGAGATCCTGCCTTCCCTTTCATCCTCTGCCATGCATTTTGCCCTGTCCTTTGGGCTGTTGCCAAGGGAGCACACAGTATGCTGGAGCAAGGAACCATGCTGATTGAAAATGAATCAGTTTTTATGGTTTTTTTGCTGGCTTAGTTCCAGCCAAACCAGTTTTTGCGATAAGCTCACCATGTGGCTGCACAAATGCTTGTACTAATACAAGGGAAGCAGCAGTAATACGCTACTTAGGGCAAAGGGAAGGAGCTTGCCCCTTTAGGTAGCAGTGTGGTATTAGATCAGATTCATGTGGTCCATTGAAGCACATTCTCTGTTGTCTGGCATTAAAAAATGAAACAAACTAAAGCGGTTGCGCTCATGGTTATTATCACTTATGTCTAGGGTCCTTCAAAGGGTTGGAAGTGTCTCTCACCTTTTCGAGTTTCATTGCTCTGCTTTCCGCATGGGGTCCATTATAACAGGACTGTACGGTTGATGCACGGTGAAGTATGGCAATTGAAAGCTCCTTCCTTTCCTAAAAGTAAAGGTCTGCTGTTGTTGCTGAATGAGGGAAAGAGGGGTCTTGTGTGCACAGGCATTTTACCCTATGTCTGCAGCAACAGTTAGCCACTAATATAGTGATGCTGATGGAGTTTTAAGTGAGAGAAGGAAAGCAAGCTGGCTTCCAGGAGAGGTAAGCACTGTTATTAACACTGTTAGTGTTTGCAGTGTTGTTGGAGATACTGTTTTTTGTTTGTATCAGTAGTTAAATCATTGGTTGCTGTTACTCAGATGATTTCCTGTATTAGACATTTTTCCTGTCTGTTTAGTTATTTCTCTTTGCCATCCTCAGTAAGCGTCTTTTCTAAAAGTATCCAGCTCTTAAAGGAAATAATTTAATATCTGTATTTTAGGCATGCAAATTATGTTCCATGGTCTAAATTGCACATTCAAGTCAGTGCTTGCAGTCCATCTGCCAGTAGATTCTTGCTGCCATTGTTCCTTTGTTCAGAAGCATTTTATCCCAACTTCCTGATTTTCTTAGTGGGATTTTAATTTTGTGTTGACATAGCAGTAGCCTTTAGGGATGGCAAAGATAGATCCAAGCAACATCTAGGGATGGAGCCTCCTTATTTTTGAAAACAGACTTGTTCATTAGCCAGTTCCAGCACTCAAACTGATACCCTCCATCCTTGTGAACAACTCTTTATGGGGAAGTGCTGCATCTAATCTGACTAACTTGTGGCTAAATGTGTGGTGGAATGGAGCTGGTCTGGGAGTGAAGAACTGCCACCTTCTGTAGCAATGAGTTATTACCATGTTCCTGCTGGGCTGTGATAGCATCTGCTTGCAGATGTTACCTGTGGCAGGTGCAACGCCAGGCAGAGTTGCTTACTCCTTGCTTGGGCTGATGATTTTCTAGGAGAAGCAAAAGAAGCTGAAATGTTTATTTTAGTCATTAAAGTCAATGGCTGTTTCTGTTCTCAATGTATATTCAGGTAAGAAATTACGGAGATAACATTTGTTTTTTAGAGCTTAATTGTGGTTGGTTTTTTTTTTTAATGTGCAAAAGTTAGCATGTTTTATGGAGGTCTTCATCCCTACATGACTGAATGTGAGGAGAAATGAATTCCAAGTTAAGAACTGGTAGAAAAAGAAACAAATCCTACAAAAAAGCAAGTATTTACTGTCTTTGTTCTGTCAAAACATGTATGTGATACAAGTATGTGACTGAATTTTTTTTAACCAGTGATTTATTGTTTGCAAATACTGTAAGACTTCCTGATTTTTTTTGCCAAATCTATAATTAATTTGATTTATATATGTATTCTTATAACATGAGCTTGCTCAGGGATAAAATAATTCCTTTTTTTGAGGGTGATAAAGACTCATGGTTATGTTCTGGTAACTAGAATAATAAGGCCTCAATTTAACCATAGGAGCAATACAAAGCAGCCTTAGATATGCTTGTGTTCAGGCAGTATTTTTAATGCAGTACTCCATGTAACTTTTGGTAATTCTTTCAAGTAAGAAATCCTTGTTCTCATATATGCAATAATGTCGTGGTTTCAGCCCAGCCGGTAACAAAGGACCACGCGGCCGATCGCTCACTCCTCCCGCCCCCCTCCGGTGGGATGGGGGGAGACGGAGGAGAGAAAAGAAAAAAAACCCTGGAACCTCGAGGGTTCAGATAAAGACAGTTTACTGGAACAACGCAAAGAAATTACAACAACAACAACGGTACTAATGAACGAGTATACAAAAAGAGTGATGCACAGTGCAACTGCTCACCACCCGGGACCCGACGCTCCGCCACTTCCCCCACCGAAAGTCGAGACCACCCCCCGGCCCGCTCCCCATTTATATACTGAGCATGATGTCCCATGGTATGGAATAGCTCCTTGGCTAGTTCAGGTCAGCTGCCCCGGCTATGCCCCCACCTCCCCGATTCCTGTAAAAATTAACTTTAGCCCAGCTGAACCCAGGACAAATAACATTTTTACAAACTATGTAATTTATCACCAGTCTACGTGAAATACACGTTATCCATTAATTCAACTAGTGCTAGATGATGTTTCTATTATTCTCATTTTTCAAACATAAGAAAGGTTAGACGCAATCAAATGAAAAGATGCACGATGAAATGCAAACATTCTGGACTTGCTTGGCAGTGAATCTTAGATTATGTTTCATGTCAGGATGCTTTTCTCCTATTTTCTTCCTTTATACTCTCTCCAACCTTTAGATATTATCAGCTTTTCCAGTCTTGGGATTAATATGAGCTTTGGATGTTTTTAAGGGGAGGGGGAAGGAAGAAAGGCATTTCAGAAGATTAAGTTCTGAATTTTCTTGTTAGAATTGCAGAATTTCTGTAATAGGAACAGCAAACAATGAAATGACAGTACAACAAATGAGAATGTGAGAGGCATCTTGTTGATGATTAAATCCAGGTGCTTGAAAGATGGTCACTGCCAAAACTGATACAATTTAAGTGTCTTTTGTATCTTAATTACTTGGAAGAAAGAAAAGGTCATTTACATGGCATGCTCTGAGACTTCACAGACCATTCTCTGAAACATGAATTTCAAAGTGCTGCTAAAAATGTATCCTTCCTGCTTGTTCATACCTTTGAAGACATGAACTTCAGCACATTTCCACAGAACTATTTAGTGATTTTTTTTTTTTTTTAACATTTTAGAGTGTGTGTAGGTGATGATATTAAAAAAAATTATACAAGGAGTCTTTTGGCAGATGGTATTTTGAGGTCAAATGAACTGAAATGCACTTACGGATTATTCTCATTTCTTTGGCCATTTGTTTGACCCTTATTTTTATAATGAATTTAATGAAAGTAAATGTAGGAACTACTAATATAGCCTCATTCCTTGAGATGGTTGAGAAATTAATTGAATAGGCAGAGGATTAACAAAAGCACTTAGTGTAGGACATACAATTTTTCATGCTGCACAGTTTCCATTTGCTGTTTGCTCCAAGGAGTCAGGTTTGCATTTGCATGTTTCATTTTGAGCATATGAGCACAGGCTTCTTAGCAGAAATTTTGCATCATAATACCTAAGCTACTGATAATGGCCTCTATGAAGTACATGGAAGGAAGAACAAATGAAATAAATAAATTAAAAAAGTTTAATCAAATTATCCACTCATCACTATTTCCTAATTTTTAACATTAGAACTGTGAATTCTTCAGGTAAATCTAGTTACAAGAACCAGCACTTGGAAAGATTGCAATGACCTGTGAGTGGTGTGGATTGTGGTGTTTGTTTGGGTTTTTTGGGTGTGTGTGTGTGTGTGTTTGTTTTTTGTTGTGTGTTTTGTGGTTTTTGTTTTTTTTTTTTTTTTTTTAAACAGTTTTGACTTTTATTTTCCTGCCTTACCAATTTTGCAAGCATCCAGATTCTACCTGATTTTTTTCTTACTAGGGCTATTGTAAGTTTCTGGAGGTTTTTTACTAAATGCTTCTTGACTAGTTACTGTTTCTGCTCACTTGATTTTTTCCAAATGTGAAACTGTTGTGATTAGTCTTCAGTAGGATATGGCTATGTGTTAGGATTCCCAAATGTTA
Organism: Haliaeetus leucocephalus; assembly: GCF_000737465.1. Lineage (NCBI taxonomy): Eukaryota > Metazoa > Chordata > Aves > Accipitriformes > Accipitridae > Haliaeetus > Haliaeetus leucocephalus. The sequence goes on from NW_010972437.1 coordinate 7,540,721, forward strand.
TGCAATAATCTTGTTTTACATCTCCAGAATAATCTGGCTAAAAGCAGAAGCACTTCTGGCCCTGGGCAGAACATCTGTCCCATTCCTGTTTTTTGTCTTGTGTTCCTCTTGTGCTGAATGTGGTTTGGCCAAACACATGATTCAGAAAAAGTTTACTTTAGTAAAGACATTACTCTGATTAATACCGGTATGGCAGAAGAGTACTGGGTTAAGAGTCCCTGTGGGCCAGACTGCACATCTGTTTGGAGCAAGAAACTTTAAAGCCTGAGCCTTAAAGTCTAAGCCATATAAATTGCTTTATTGCTGTAATAAAGTTTCTTATTATGACAGAGGATGGAGTTCTCTAAAGCACAGGACTGGTATTGCAAATATGTCCCACAGAGTCCAGCATTATGCACAAATTAATTGGGATTCATTGTCTCATGTTTATATGCTGTAACAACAATCCAGGATGTTTTGTAGTAATTCAGAAGTGCCTTGAATCCTGAGTTGTCTGTTGACTTCAATGCTGGCAGTTTTAACATGTTTTTTCCAGTTCAGCAATAAATTGTAAATCAACTATACTCTGGCAGTTTGCCGGTTTCTCTGCTGATATGCATATACCTCAGAGGAGTCATTTGCAAATTTAATTTTGAAAAAATTAGACTGGATAAAGCCCTTAGCAATCTGACCTCATAGCCGACCCTGCCTTGAGCAGGAGTTGGGACTAGAGACCTCCTGAAGCTCCCCCCCCCCTTTTTTTTTTCCTTTTTTTTTTTTTTTTTTTTTTTTTTTTTTTTATTCTTCCCCAGAATGGGACTGCAGGAATTTAGGTTTAGGAAATCCTTCCCTTTGCAACCATTCCACAGTCAAGAATCTTGCAGAGTATCAGAAACTGGAGTGGTTGCGTAGGTAGACCTGAGAACTGATTTCTTCCCCCTTTGACAATGGAAATATTTGTTCCACTGAATAGTGCAATTGCCTTTTCCTTTGGTCTTTCATTGCGGCTTTTGACATGAATAATCTTAGTTTAAAATCATGGTCAGAAAAGTGGACGCTGTGTTAGCCACTGGCATTTTCTACATTGTCCTGTTGTTTGCAGTTTGAGTCTGTGTATCTTTTTAGATAAAAGCAATGCATATGTGTTATGCTTATGAAGTAACCATCCCTTGGGACCCATAACCAGGTAGTGACATCTCCTGTCCATCTTCATCCCTTCTAGGTATAAATAGTTTGGTCAAAGGTTGTACAGTTGTACGTATAGATGCAGATGCTCCTTTTACGTCTCCAAAGACCAGTAGGTCAGAACTGGCCTTGACTACTGCACAATGAAGAATCAAAATTTCTCCTTACATGGGAAAAGATCTGACAGCACAGGCATGCATAGTTTATCTTGAAAAATACCTTCGTCTGTTCTCATTTTGGCATTACTTATATGATCTTAACAGGGATCAGCAGTTTAGTAAGCACTTCTGTTATGAAAGTGGTGGTCAAACACTGGCACAGGTTGCCCAGAGAGGTTATAGAGTTGCCATCCATGCAGATATTCAAATCCCGACTGGACATGGTCTTGGCCAACCTGCTGTAGGTGACCCTGCTTGAGCAAGGGGATTGGACCACATGATCTCGATGGGTCCCTTCCAACCTCAGCCGTTCTGTGATTCCGTGAAAGTGTCCTTGCAACAACTGCAGTTCCTGTATCGGCTTGTGTTTATACTGTCAATAAACCTGTCTTCAATGATCTCAACATTTTTTTTCACTGTATACATCATCCTTAAGGCATTTAATCACAGCATAATAGCCTGCTATTGATTGTCATTCAAAATTCCTGTTGATTCCAAGGGGAATGATGGCAGAATATGACTCTGGAGAGATCAATCAACATCATACTCAAGTCTCCTAACACCTAATTTCCTACATGACTGAAGCTCAGCACTTGTAAAATTTACTGCCTGGTGATATTTTTAAAGGGCCATTTTGATTTTATAAACTATCCCTCAGCAATCAGGGACTACTTTGAAATGAGTTACATTGTGCATCTGGGAACTCTTGTTGTAAGTGTAGTGAAATATGAACAGTGTTTAGCATCTGGATACAATAAATCAGTCAAAAATTATAACAGAAAAAACAAGGCATCTATTAAAATTTATTCTACTTGCATGGGGAAAAGTCAGCACTTTTACCTAGAAATGTCTTTTAATCATTTTAATAGACTGCTGAGTTGGTTCACAACTGAAATTTGACAGCAATAACTGTGGGTTTTATTTTAAGTTCCTATAGCATAGTAATTCTGTAGTTGATTTTTTTTTCACATTGCATAAAATATTTATAGTAAATAACCACTAGGTAGAAACACCTGGTGAAAGAACAAGGTGTAAAAACATGTTAGACAATGTATAAAAATAGCCCCAAGTGCTCTGTAGGGTGAGGAGGAAGAAACCATCAATGTAGTATCACATTCCTTGCAAAAGGGAGGACTCTCCCCTTCCCATCAACATCACTTCACCACCATCATGCTCCTCCCAGTGAAGATTTGGGACACTGAGGTCTCACTACAGCATTCCTGTAGGCTGAAATGACTGACCTTATGACCCAAAGGGGCAGTGAAAGGCTGAGCATAACACCAGAAAAACGGGTAGATAGTAGAAAGCTTGTGTGTATCAGTTTTGACTCAGCAAAATTTGAACTATAAATGTTAGTATCACTGGAAAAATAATTCTTTGATTAGACTGTTAAGATTTTAATTAAACTAACGTAAATTGTAGCTTTGCATTTAAGTAGTATACGCCCTTTTGCCTGCAAGATGTTGAGTATAACATAAGTCAGCAGCAAGTACATGCATGTACTCTGGTCCCTCCCCCTCCAGTTTCACAAAGGTGTAGGTATGTTCACATCCTGCATTTTGGGGCAGCGTAGGGGAGAGCTGATACGTCCATGAGATACGCGGCATAGAACTGAGCGGACTGAAATAATTCGTACCATATTTTTCCACCCTTCTTTTTTTGTAGGGTTATCTGTGTATGAACAAAATCTTCAGAGACAAAAGATTCTGCTTATGACTATGCATCTGCTATCTCAAAGGGCTCAAGAGGAAACATTTGGCTCTTTTGTGATTATAGTATTTTTCTCTGATAATTTCTGTAACATGCTAGCTGGCCTCCTACATCAACTCCTGAATGGCAACTGACAGCATTTTTCTTTGTGAAAAGAAATTTTTAATGGGATGTACCATAAATAGCTGGAACTTGCTGTCTTATGTGAAAAATACAGGATATGAGTCATTATCAACAGTAGGAGACCTTAGATCCTCTGTAGCTTTATGTATCTTCTGTGGCCATATCAAGGACTGCATTTAATCTGAGCAGCACATGTTATTCCAGATAGCAATAGGAGATGACTTGGCTCCCACTGGCCGGTTGTGTGGTACCTGTTCTCTAGTAAAACCTACCCCACTCTTTAAAGAAACTCCAGTTCATTTTTCAGTCACTCATTTTCTGGTACCTTAAAGTAAAAGTGAGGAAAAGTCAGTAATTACTGGCTTGTCTTTGGGACAAGAGGGAGGAACAGGCTAACTCAGGAAGCCAGACTTCAGTTCTTTTGGGAGTTTCTCATGTCCCCTGTTCTGCCGGAGGGGTCACTTTTGTGATGTAAATGATGTCTTTCAAAGAATCTTTAAGGATTTTAACTAAGCTAGCATTTTTAGCGGTCAAAGAGAAATTAATTGTTATTATGACAGTTTCTGTAAACCTCTAATGATTTCTAACGTTTTTTAAAATACAGCTCAAAAGCAATGTTATCTATTTCTTCTCGTATTCCATTCCCAAGAGTTACATATGCATTTTGAAATTCCTGAATACATGTAATACATTCCTGTAAAGTTTTGAAATACTTTACAGTTCAGTCTTTCACAGATAAAGAAGCTAAAGCACAAACATTATAATTTATTTTAATGTAGGGCTCAATGGAAGAGTAGCAATACCTTCCAGATCTTTTGACTCCCGGGACTGTGCTTTAATCAGACACCCATATTTCTGGATAATTTAGCAGTAGTCTGCTAAGCAAACTCAAATTCAGGAGACCTTACTACTTGAAACCAGGGCTGAATAAACAGCTTTAATGGTTCACATCTGGCAGGTCGATTCCCAAATCTTTTAAGGTAAACATTTAAATGTTTGTTTAACACAAGGTGAGACAATAGTGCTGACACAATGGTAGTGGCTGGAAAGTCACATTTCAGGTGGTCAGCAGGCATTTCTAGGGTCCTTTGAAGGCTAAGCAAAGTCTGCCTGAAATCTCTTCCACTTGTTAGTATTTCAGCATGTTGTGTTTTGTTGTGTTGTGTTATTACAAAACACCAGAAGCAAGCATTGAAACACAGGTGATAATGCAGTTGTCTCTCTCCTAGGACACTAGCCAATTACTGGGCAATAAAGTTAGGCTGTTCTTGTGTACATTCTGTTTCCCATTCTTTCATGCAAAAAAATGCAACATCTTTAAAGAAAAGCACTGAATGAGTTCTTGGGGCCACCTGTCCCTGTTAGCCTGGTGGTTAAATAAACTTTTGACAAGTGTGACCCATGAAGTTGACATTTCTATGTCCCTTTGTGGGTCCCAGGTCAGAAAGACTTGGAATGTAAGACTGAAATGAACTTAATAGCTGTAAACTGAAAAATTACCTGGAATTTTCTCATCAATGTTGCTGTGTTCGAGCACTGTAACTACAGATGTTTCTTCCCATCAGACCTCGCATATTGCATTTTTGAAATTAGCCTCCACCAGGAAATGAGGGGCTACTTAACTGCAATTTAAGCTTCAGATTTGCAGTTGTAGCTACAGAGAAATCCCATCTTCCGAAGAAGTGGGCGGAGAGAACTCTAGTTAGTACTAAGGGCTCTTTCAAAAATGTAAGTGAATAATTCAGCCAGGATTATGTTTTTCTTAACAGAATTGCTGGATGAAAATCTCTATAATTTTTTGCCACACATGATGAATACGTACATCCATAAAAAATGTAGAGTTGACTTGAATCAAACTTTACTGAGGTATTTCAAATATTTAGCATGGAAATCACTAGTTTGGATTTGTCCCCATGGAAGAAAGGCATAAGAAGGCTCAAGACTGTGGCTGGATCTCTGATAATAATACTAACTTATGTTTTTTAGGCATCAATCATTATTTATTAAATGTAAAGTAGAAGCAATACTGGTACTTCAAATGTTGATAAAGAGTCTTTTCCAAGCAGAAGAATTTTATGTTTGGCAATATTTAATCTCTTATTTAAATTCTCATACACAAATTGCCTGCTAGATGTTGATGATGACAGCTTGGTACCATGAGGAGTTGTTCTCACATAAGAAAACCTGTTGCCTTGTAGCCATGATATTATACCGTCAAAAGAACTAATACATACAAATACCAGTTTTCTGCATATGTTCCAAAGGAAGAAGATAAAAATCGTGTGTATCAATGCTTATGCTCCTTGGGAAGTAGTTTGGATTGGTCAGAATATATGCAGTGCTATTTAGTGTTATGGACCAGCAAAAACTCTAATCTGAATTTTCCTTAGCTACTGCAAAAACATCTTCTGTAGCTGAGCTTATTTAAATGCTAATGCTTACTTAGATTGTAATACTTTTATCAGGAACTGCATAAGGTATTCCTGCAAATAGCTTGTGAACTTTATGGTTCATTAGGTCATACTGGAACACCTGTTAAACTGATTTCTGTGGCTGTGACAAGTAATAATGTGGAGTTTTTGACTGCAGAATTATGAAAATCTGTATCATACTTACAGTAGGGTAACCGTACCATGACTGGAAGGTCATACTGATCTGTAGAGTGACCACCGTGAGCTGAGGTTTAAATTCTGGTCTAGAGTGGCACCTAGAAGACCCTGGTTTCCAGATACTTTTAATTCCCACAGAAGCTACATCTTCAGCTCCCAATGCAAGTGTATGTCAAGTGAATATTGTTCTGCTAAAGCTGCAGGATAGTGCACCACTGGGGAGGCTGCTGCAGTCACTCACGTGGAAAACTGGAATGTTTGGACCATAAGACTAAAGACAAAAAACTTACAGCTGTGTCTGACTAAGTTGCTTATGATATTAGTAAGTAAGTAGGACAGGCCCGATGGGCCCCTGACTAACCTTGAACTGTCAGATGTCAGGCTAGAAAAAGGATGGGCAGCTATATGCTTTGTGTTTTTATATGTCAGCTTGAAGCTGATTTATAGTAGCTTTCCAGTCTCGGAGCAACCTGCTTAGGGCTTCAAGGACTGGATTGGATATTACAGACTTTCCAGCATGTACACAGGCAGCTCAGAGAGGCTTTCAATATGGAAAATGGGAGGTCAAATTAAGGGATTGATGTAAATGCACACTCTGAAGTTACTCTTTCTGCTATCTGAGATTTCTGATTCTAAAAGACAAAGTGCATAATCCTGAAATTTGGCAAGCGCAATTGAAGATGAGTAGCTGTTGCTTTCTCTCTGTCTTGATTTTCCACTTTTATTGGAAAAGTTATGATATGCAAGGTTATAGATTTCTGGCATTTCTCACCAGCTTTGAATGAGCACTTTTGCTTTGGTAGCAAAATACTTATGTATATTTAATGGCTAAGACATGACAAAGTCTTTTTCACCTCCTGAATTTTTATTCACTACCTGTTACAGCTGTGTAAAAGTTAAGACGTAAGCCTGATTTGGATAGGGCCAGTTAACATCTGTGCTTGCTTGGTAGCTAAATGGAGATGGAATTCATATTCTAAACACCTTTCCTTTGTGATATGCTTTGATAAGGCAACTAGCCAGAAGTTGAAGGTGTGTGTTGCTTCTGCATCCATCACTCTGTGTGCTCCCCACTTTGTGGCAGGCAGTGAAGCTGACTCACAGTTCAAGCAGTAGTGGCTCATGATGTTCACCAAGTGGTGGTCCCAAATTTCATATATGCTTTCCTCCCATCTGTTAAGTGGATGAGTCATTTATGACTCAATTTTCTCCACTCAGCTTAAGAATAATTCCTAATGAGTCAGACAGAATGTTTTTAGGGACTCCTGCTGTTGGAGAGCACTTCACCTCTACTGCTCTCATCTTCCCATCTCTCCTGTACTGTGGGCTGTGATCTAACTTCCAGAGCAGAATCCTTTTACCTGAAACTCAGGATTGGTGAAATTGCTGCTTTAGTGAGCCATTTCTGACTTAGGTATGACTTTTAGCTTTGTCTATAGTACTGTCACTTAGTGAGGTGGAGGTCAGCCTCGTGGATTGTAGTGAATTAGACAGTGTATGTAAAGCCCAGGTACTGGACCTCCTGGAAGTGCTTGTGGCACACACAGTGCTTCTGCGGGGCATGCTGATACAGGGACAGGACCTGCCCTTCCTGGTGGCTGTGTCCACCAATGCCAACAGATGATCTTGCTCACAGCCGTCTAATCCATTGCCTCAGCAGCATGGATCCAGGCTTTCCTTCAGCTGGAGGACATTCAGTGAGGACAATTAGGTTCACAAGTTTGTTATTCCTTCTGTTGTGCGCAATGAATAGAGAGAGTTGGCCTGGGCTTTTGTACTCGATATGTTTCAATTCTAGGCAAATCTTTGTATGTTGGCTCTGTGTTTGGAGTGCAAGTTCAATATAAGTCCTTGTCATGGATGACTGTACTCTAACCCAAGAGACAGTGGGAAAGCGCAGGTACCAGGCTGCTGGCAGGCTCCTGAGAGTCACTGGCAGGATCAGTGATAGGCCTCTGGAAAATGGTTACAAATGCCTCATTTGTAACAATAAAAATTGGGCAAACTGAACTGCTAGTATGCAGCAACGGTCTGCATTTGTACAGAGAGCTTCAATAATTTTCTTAAAGTTGCTTGTAAAGTCTATAGGTGATAAAGAAGAGGTCGAGGGATGGCAGTGAACTTTTGGTGGACTTATCTTCATATGTATATATGTGCTCTTTTGACATACTGCAGCTAAAAATCTATGTAAATGTACACTTCCCATAGAGAAAAATGCAGACAGTGCATCCATGAGATGCAAGTAGCAGCTCATGTCTCTTACTGTTTTCCCAACCATATGGCCAGTCCTATAGTCTGGGGCCCCTTATGTAAGAGAGATCCTGTTCCATGCTTCACTGCTGCATGACAGTTCACTGGAAAAAGAGTTTGAGAACCACTAATGGAAAGAATTACAAGTTTCTTCCATATCTGAATCTTAAAGCTTTTTAATTTCCAAATAATTCCATTAATAATCAAAGTTTGTACACTTAAAACTGAATCTTTGAACTATATCTCCTTTTACTTATCTTTCCGTTTAATTAGAACTAAATAGCTGTTTCTCCTCAGCTCATTCTTTTGCCCCTAAAGCAATTTCTTATATTATGTCCTCGCTAATTACTAAAATCACATCTAAATAGCATCCATTCCTGATGGCTCCATGATTGTTTAAGGATTCACCACCAGAAATAGCTTTTGCTTCTAATCTATGTCTGAAATTAAATGCCTCATAATAATGTCATTTTCTGCTTGACTTTATTCTCTGTTAGCAGATATTTTCTAATTGGAGATTAAAGATAATGTGGTTGTTGCCCCCACACTTAAATGAATACTTCAGTTTTTAGTAGGGTTGATAATATAGAATGTAGAGGCAAAAAAATGATAGTTAACAGCAATAACTGTATGAAAATGAGGGTTCCTACACCTGGAAGGAAAACCAAAACATTTTAATATGATCACCTAAAAGGGATCAAATTATTTCCTCTCCAGACATCTGATAGCCATGGAATGTGAAAGGTTTTTTATTTAATTTAGTTGACACCAGAAGACTGGAGAATGATGTTTAAAATAACTGAATTTGAAGAAAGGGAGTGAAACAGACAAACTGCACATGCCTTTGTTATCAAAATAATAATTAAAAAATCCTCTTAAACACATTTTTGAAGGACAGAATAATTAAACAATCACATTTGGGGACAAACAGTTATGGAAAAGAGAGACAACAATGGGCCAAGACAAAAGAAAAAACAGTCAGGGTGGAGTAAGATTGCTAGGTCATACTCCCAGACATCAGTCTACAGCCTGGTGTTGGACTTTGGTCTCACTAATAGCTATAGCACAAAAAGCAGGAATGTACTGATTTCAGTTTATTCATGCCACAAAGTCAAGAGGTACAAAATAGTGAGTGTGATCATAAACGTATTGCATAAAAGCAATTGCATGACCTTGTGAAACAAAAATAATAGCAATAAGAAATATTTAATGGAAAAGGTAAGGTTATGCTTCTAAGGATTAACATTTCTATTAGAAACTGGAGGCCCATCTGTTGGAAGTGGTGGAGAAGATAAAGACTGTTGATTACAAGGCACAAGAAGACGTGTAACCTTGAAAAAAGCAAACATGTTCCTAGGAGCATATTGGCTGAGGTCATTCCAGCAAAGATGTGTTCAATGCTGTTGACAAGGGGCTAGTTAATCTTTATATGCTTCAGCACACTGAAGCCTTGCTTGTCAGAGCAGAAAAAAGTATGCAAACTGTAACTTTTCAATTCTGCATGCTAAACAATGTATACAGATTACATGCTTCTGTGAGTGTCACTCAGTAACATTGGTGACTGTAGAGATGGTTTTTGCATCACTGGAGATAATGCTACTCGTTGCAGATTTTATAGCTTGAAGAAGATGCTGTTCTCTAAAATGTAGTTTTCCAACTAAGTACTTCAATTTATCTACCACTAAACAGAACAACATTTCATTACTGACTTTAATGGAATCGGGAAGGAACCTAAGAATATCCTTATTGGTGCCTAGTGTTTTGTAGATGCCTTTGGAAAATCTGGTATGCAGAACTGACCAAGAATAGCAGTCTTCTCTTATGAAGAGATCTGCAAATAGAAGCAACTAAGGAAAAGATTTCTGAACTATGTCTTTGCCGTTTTACTTAAATTAAAAGAAAAGGTAGGAGAAAACAGTTAATTTCACCACATGCACTGCATATTATTTTTTATTCGTCACTTATATTTTCAATAGCACAAGCTGCCATGTAAAAAAACATATGTAAAATAAGTATTTGGAGAGTGTCCAGAAACAGGCTATGCCATTGGATCCTCCTGGATTCTTTCTGAACTCTAACCAAAATGTAATAGAAGTTTAGACTCTGTGTTGGTTTAGTTTGAAAAGATTTATTACATTAATTTCTTTCATTTGTTTTGCTGGAAGAAATGATGCAATAAAGAAATGGGGCCAAAACTCTCATCATTGTTGCATTTCAGCAGGTTGATAACCAAATTATTTTGTTGTCAGTGAAACATGCAGAGATTTATGTGTCTCACATCATAACTAGTTTCACTAATGAAATATGAACTAAAAAGTAGTTACTGAAATATTAACATCCCGAGCACCTCTGCAGCCTGACAGTCCCACTTGAATTAAAACCCATCCTCTCTCTCCTGTCGCTGGTTTATTAGCTATTTTACAGTTCTTATACTGACTCTCAGCTTCTCTGGTGTATTAAGAAACTTCCCACATGTTTCCTTATGGTTTGCTGAAGTCTGACTTTACAAGTTAATTGATATTTATACTCTGGATCATTTTCTAGCTCAAAAGAATTTTCTGAGACTTTTTAAAGTTATTTTTCTGCTTAAAGGGAAAGGTAGCTAAAGTTGTTCTCCTTCTATACATCCCCAAGTTTATAAGACCATGTTTTTCCTGAACCCAGCTAGGATTCTGGTAAAGAAGTAATCAAACTGTCATTACTAATGACTAGGCAGGTCAATATTTCCTAACAAGGAGGAATGGAGCAATGGATATAAACTTAAATGTCAGTAGATAATTCTCCAATGGATAGTGGATGTGAAATGAAAAGGTGAGGTGGGGCTGAGCTAGAGTTCAGTGAATGCTATCCAGGTTCTATAACCTGAAATAATTTTTACCTTGGTTAACACTTATTTGTGGATTCATGATTACTTTTTCCCTGTCCTGCTACTGTGTTTCAAATAGTACAATAGAAAATCTCCAATAAATTGTCACTTTCCTCAAAGAAATCTGGAGGTTTATCAGGCAAGATACTACTGTTAGAGAGCTCCAACTGTTCAGGGAGGGACCTCTGATCTTTGCATGGATATTTTGGGTGAGTCACACAAGTTATTTGTCCTGGTTTTGGCTGGGATAGAGTTAATTTCCTTTCTAGTAGCTGGTATAGTGTTATGTTTTGGATTCACTATGAGAAGAATGTTGATAATACACTGAAGTTTTCAGTTGTTGCTAAGTAGTGTTTATATGAAGTCAAGGATTTTTCAGCTTCTCATGCCCAGCCAGCAAGAAGACTGGAAGGGCACAAGAAATTGGGAGGGGACACAGCCAGGGCACCTGACCCAAACTGGCCAAAGGAATATTCCATACCATGTGATGTCATGCCCAGTATATAAACTGGGGGGAGTTGGCCAGGGGGGGTGGATCGCTGCTCGGGAACTAATTGGACATTGGTTGGCGGGTGGTGAGCAATTGCATTGTGCATCACTTGTTTTGTATATTCCAATTCTTTTAGTGTCGTCATTATTATAATTATTATTTTCTTCCTTTCTGTCCTATTAAACTGTCTTTATCTCAAGGCACAAGTTTTACTTTTTTCCCTGATTCTCTCCCCCATCCCATTGGGTAGAGGGGGGGAGTGAGCAAGCAGCTGTATGGTGCTTAGTTGCTGGCTGGAGTTAAACCCCTACATTACCACAAATAATGTTGCAAGAGTAATATGAGTAACTAGCAGCATTGGAGAGCTGCAGTCCTCCAGGTGTTGAGGGCAGAAGGTTTCTGATATGTGAAAGTTACATCTAGTCTAGGAGATAATTCTTAAAACTGTTGTAACTGATCTAATTTTTACTTTGAAGGGTTAAGCAGATGCATCTGCAGTTGTCTTCACTTGGTACTTCTGTGCTTACATCTGCAGAAGGGTAGTGCTAGGATCCTTCAGGGTATAAACCACTCAGTATTTTTGTTTTGCTGTATTAGGCCCAAAGAAATCCCTCCACATGTAATTAGAAGTGTCAAAACAAGTTTCTGTGTGATACTTTGACCTAATGTGTCTTACAGCATTTTAAAATTGCTTGCATGTCTGGAACTGCAGATTAAAAAAACCCCAACAAAACCCCAAACTGTCTTAATTCGGTTTAATTCAGTCCTTTGCACTTGCACATTTCAAGTAATTTTTTTCCCATCATCTTTGTGATGTTAGCTGTTCTCCATTTCCTTTGACAATTAACAATAAACTGGATGTTGTCAGTAGGGATTTCCTTTTGCGTGTAGAGGAATGCTTCTCCAAGGTATTACTGCCGTCTCTGTCTTCCTTCCAAACCTTTAAGCATATACTCAGCTCACTATGCAGAAGACAGATGGAACAGTAAGCCATTGGATAATAATTCCTAGTCCACTGATTAGTCCTTGCTTTTAAAACTGTGCTTGAATTTATTGCTCCATCATGCCAAAAAGAAAGTTTTTTTCCATGTAGCAAGCACATGGCAGGCAGCAGCAGCAGCATTAACTTGTCCATGTTGTTCTGGCAATGTACTTCACTCCTCTGCAGGAGCCATCCCCTGTGTCAGATAAAGCGCTTATCTCTGTAGCCATCAGTTCTTAACATTTCAGATAGCCAAAGTGAAGGGCAGCTGTACTGATGATTTGCACTCCTCAAACTACGTTAAGAATTTTCTTCCTCAGGAAAGCTACTAAGATTTGTTTTATATAGACCAATGCAGGCCAAATTAAAATTATTGCAGTGATATGAACTGAAGCAGTGCTCTAAAGTGGACATAATTTTTGAAAAAATTTTTTTCCAGAATTTTAAAAAAATTCTGCAATATGATTTTCCACCTAATTATATAAGTTTTATTAAGAATTACATACCTGCATTTTAAAACCTACTAAACCCATTTTCTGTTTTATATTGTTTTGTAAAAGAAAAAAATGAGCCAACTTTGTTATATTCTTTTTTCACTCTGTATTGTGATTCTTTATTTTTTATCACAAAGACAGCTTGTTTCCACATCGCGTTCCCAATTGAGTGCTCTTTTTTTAGTGTACTTAATTAGATGACTCCAGACAGCATGAACGGCACTAAGCTTAAGCAACATCAGCAGCTGATGGCATTGTGTTGCCTAACAACTTCAGAACAGTTTCTCCAATTGTGCTGAGTTGCCATAGTAATATCTGCCCACTGGTGGTGGACTTGCTTGAGAAATTTAAATAAAAACAACTGTCAGACTAACATCATGACAGATACATGTGTTGTGCTGTGTAACCACAGCAACACCAAGAAATGGGAAATTATTTCTGTCACAAACATAAATGAAGCTTGATTTTGCTTAGGATCATCCCTAGTTAAATATCTGTTTTGGGAGGTCCAACATTCTGCTGCTTTATTAGATAAATATAACTATATAAATATATGAGATGGGCACAGATGAGTCCGCAGAATTACTTTATCCATGACACCACTGTCTCCTCTTGGTTAGAGTCGACTGGATTTGCACCTTAAATTTGTGCTGTATGCCGTGGAATCTTTCAATATTGCACACTTAGCATGAGTATCAAATACTTGTCTTGTGAACACTACTCAGGGAGGACCAGTTTTAATACTGTGTTTCTGCAACACAATTCCTTTTTCCTCTTTTTGATGGGAACCATGCTTTACTTTATTTCTTCAACTTGCTGCAAATATTCTTGAGATAATCTCATTCTCCTTTTTAAGCAGTTCGGTTATTTGGAGAAGATAAAGGAGAGAGAGAGAATGCTTGGGGATATGATTTAAAATTATCTTTTTTTTCTTTTATTTTGAAATACCTCTGAGTTCTGAATACTTCTGAGTCTTCCAATTTCTTCAGAGTCTTCCAGGTATTTTAATGTATATGCTGAAGTTGTAGGGTTGAGGTTTTTCTGCCCTGGAAAGCTAATGTAGCAACTTTAGTCCATTAATAATTACCAGCCCATCTGTTTTGCTTCACTGTCCTATTCAGACAGACAGAAAAAAACCCCAAATCACTGCCTCGGCAAAAGACACTGGAGCCTTTACTTTGTATGCGTGTTTCCAGAGTTGCTCCATTTATCTCAATAGATTGAGAGAACCCTTTCCCCTCTGCTATTCAGTCTGCCTGTTTAGGTTTCCTGGATTAAAATTCAATTTAGTCAAATACTTGGATGAAATGATGCTTTAATTTGGTCTCCCTGACAGGGATTTTTCCTCCCCTAAGCAGCAGCTGATTGCTTTTCTCAGTATGGTCCACAGCTGTGGTATTGAGTGATAACTGACCTAGGTTTCTGTCCTGAACCATGGTGTCAAAATCTTCATTTAGAAAGTATCACATTGTCCCATCCCACTCTGCCTTAACTGTCCAAAATTAAATGTGATCAGAGTGGGACCCTGTTTAAACAGACACAGCGTGGAATATTAACTGCTTGCTGATGATATGTTTGCTTAGCAATTTGCAGGCTATCATTCTGATTAATAAAAAAAAATCACTGTATCTATGGAAACAAAGTGTGGAAAATAGCTTTTACGTCTGAGGAATGTTCAAGGAAAATGGTTAGGTGGTTTTAAAAATCATAGCAGCTGTCTTCAGAGCAAAACTTGGGGCATTGCTGGTGTAAAAAGGAATGTAGCAATGTGTGGCATGTAGAAACCAAACACTAATTGCATTCCAGTTAAAAACTGTTTTAGCAAATTATATTTATGCAAATCATTGCATCTGTTTTTTTTTTTCTTATGCTTTTGTGAATTGCCATATCCTAATTAAGGAGATGTCCCAATAGAAGATTTAAATCATATTTATTATTAATGAATTGCCTCTAGTTTCATTCTAAAAGAAATTAAAATTGCTACATGAGGAAAATAAACAATATTTGCATCAAATTTGGCACTGGTTTTGCTCTCGAAGAGCCTCTGTGTGGAACTATGTCTTCTTGCTGTAGAGTTAAGGAAGCATATATGTATTCTTCTCTTTCTTTCCCGTTTTAGTTTTCTGGGTAAAAAGTGTTAACCAACAAACAACAGTTTTAGGAAGGCTCCTGGCATTAAAAATTCTAGCCTTAAAGATGTGTTTTTCCCTCAGGTTATTGACTTCTACAGGTTATTGTTTGATGTGCTCAGAGCATCTGTTGCCATGTGCCATTGTCACAGGAAACACAAGAAACTGCATTTTTTTAATGACAAATAAAAATAGGTGACTGAGTTTATTCACCTTCTCTGATACTGTTGATGGACACGGAGGGTCATAGTCTTCCTCAGTTATCACACTTCCATTCATATTACAAATACACCTTTGAGAACATGAACTCAATTCCGTTTGGGTGAAGGTAAATAAGATATGCTACAGGAACACACACAGTGCTTTCCAGCCACTAAGTGGTGGTTGATCAAGGGACTAGATCAGAGCTTCTCTGGAGTAAATCCCCCTGATGCACATGTAGAGGAGACATCATGCCCTCAGCTCTATAGACTTGCTCCTATTGCAATCTATTATTGAGGTAATTGACTGAGCTGTGAGTAGACTGGAGAAAAAACCCAGCTCTCCCAGGGGATAGTTCTGAACAGGGCATTTTTCCTTAGAAAAAAGGAAGGAGCTGAGGGAGCAAGTGGATTTTATATTTCACTATCTTCACTGTTTTATTAAGCATATTCTTTAACAAATTGAAGAAAATGTCAAAAGAGAATATTCAATTTTCTTAGTAATATATTAGTATAACATATTTTATAATTCAGGTCCTTTATTGTAAGCTGTTTCTAATGTGGAGTTAGGCCAGAGGGCTTGCCTGTTGATTTCCTTAAATTTCCTTAAATTGGATGAATAAACAAAAGCTCATCTAGTGTATCTTACCATGGTCAGCATTAAGGAGGACACAGATCTGAAATCCTCTGTCGATAGTAATTTCCAAAGGTTTTGGGTAAAGGCAAAAGAATGGAGTTTTACAGAATGTACGCTGTGTGGCCCAGCTGTAGCTGGCAGCCTTGGGTGACATGAAATATTAAAAAGGGGAAAAGTTTATTTAGGCTGTGGTGGGAGGGAGCCCAAAGCACAGTGGATAATACTTTGTAGCAAGAGCAGAAAGGAACAGCTTTTCCAAGTTCCTTTTCAGTGAAATACTGTTCCTCAGGGGCCAGTAAAGGCATTTGAGTATGATGCAAGTTGAAATGAGGTGCAAGAGCTTTGTGGCAGCAGAGCCCTCCATGTTCCTTGTGAAACCAGCCTTTGCTGATGGCAGGAGAGTGGCTGCAGGAGCTCTTCCGTGACTGCATCCCATTTAGATTCACTGCAAAGTTTGGTTTTCATTTGAAACTCATACTTCTTGCCTGTACTCTGTGTTCTAGGGGAAAAGAAACTTCTAGAGGTAAAATACTACTAGTGAGAGTCAGCCTTGGGAGCTTTTACTTGGGTCCATATTGTAACCAGAATCTGAATGTTTATTTAGAGGTTTGGGGTCCTTAATTTGACCTGGCCTAGACCTGTTTGTAACAGCAGTGGATCAGTTAGTGGGGAACAAAAAGTAGATAGAAAGAAGGAAGAAAAAGAAAACATGATGTAACACAGAAAACTAAAATAAATGAACAGGCAGACAACAATAAATATTTAAGATATGTCTCAAGATATGCATATTTAAGATGCATAATTTATTTAAGATATAACGCAATATAATTGAAACATTAATTGCCAAAATATACTTGCCTGAGCCTTTGAATGCTTTAATACTTTTTAAAGGCCCATGTAAGGCATAAAACTTCAGATATTTTAAAACTGCTATTACTGCTTTGATGGACATGTTTATTTGCTTGAAAAGAAACTGAGCTCAGTGAGGAATCCAAGTATATTGCAATAGTTCTAGCTGAATTTACACCTTTTCACTACATGTCAAAAGAATTGTTCACATGGATTAAAATATTTTAGCAGTTAAGTATTATTCTAGAATTTATGGGCAGCTGACTTTGGAAAACATTCATGTAGAGGCAGTACAAAGTGATATAACATCATCTGCAAAAGTGTTTGTGAAGGACAACACTGTGTTTTATCTAGCCATAAGCAGCAAAGTGCTCCTTAGTGGATGGTACAGCAGAGTTTTTCTGTGAGAAAGATTTTGTTTGTTTGTTTTTGGTTTGTTTCCATATTCTTTCAGGTACAATAACAGTTTATGGGAGTGTTTCCAGATCATCCTTGAGAGTTATGCCGTGTGTGCAGTTTGGAAAGTCAAATGTCTGCAAACGTGTCTGGATGTTCCAGACAATGTTGGATTGGTTTTGCAGTGGGATTCTCTTGGAGGGACACAGATTGAATTCCAATGAGTGAGACAGGAACTTCGAAAAATTTGGTGAACAGTCCTAATATAGAGAGCATTTAAATTTCTAGCACTGAGAATTAAGAAAACAAAGCACACCTTCCCCCCCCTCCAACCCCCCCAAAACAGAACAACAACCGAAAAAACCCCTCTGGATGTAATACATACCAGATACCTGAAAAAATACCTTTTTTTGTTTTGGCATCCTGATTTTCCCTCTTTAAGAAACATGTCAAGGAATGGATGAAAATGATAAATATTACACCAGCAAACTTATGACAGGGGACACATGCTTTGCTTTCGCTTACTAAAGGGGAGTCTGAGGCATTGGGAGACTAAGCAAGTTAGGTAAGGTCATACAAGAAACCTGTGACAAAAATAGACCTTCCCTCTCCAGATTCTCAGGATGGTGCACTTGTAGCAACACCTTTTTTCCGGTGTACCCATTATTAAACCAATTTCATTGAGAAGACAGCATCGCTGATAACATGCAAAAATTAAAATGATGAAGTATTTGAGGAGACCCTTAAAAAGGCTCCTGCTAAATTAATGTTGTTTCTGTAAAAAAGTGTGGCTAAAGACCTGCATATTACTTAGGTTCTAGGAAAAGTTACACCCTCAGTATATAAATGAAAACAATTGCAAATAAAATAGTAATTTATTTTAAATCTAGCAGATAGGACCAGTTTACTGCAGTATAAATTGTGTAAATAACCCTATTCCTTTCAAAAAATGAATCACAACAATTCAAAGTTTCCAATTCAGGTCTCTGTATTAGTGAGTATAAAGGAAGTTTTATAAAAAAATAATCAGAACATATTCTTAGGATATCACATCTATTAAATTATTTCAAAAGCTCCTCACTGTGTGTATGTATCTATATCTGAATTAGAACAGTTTATAATTGTACATTTAGTTTGATACTGAATCTTCATCGGCAAAAGCCATACTTTAAGAAAGGCACACTTTTTAAAAAAAAGCAGTTTGCTCTTGTTAGCTCTTACTCATAATATTGCTCTAAGCAGAAGGGAAACTCTTCTTCATTTGAACATTGAGTATATTTCCTTTTGTATTCACATAATCCAGAATAAACTATATTATGTGAAATGTTTTGTTTAGATGTCATTAATAAATCTGTTAAGTTAATAAATCTGAGCTGTGATTTGGAAAGGAGAACACTGCAATTCCTTCAAAAAGCATATTTTTATCAATGGAAGATAAACGAATACAAAAATATAAGAATAAAGAATTGTTAAATTTGGAATTTTATTTGAGTGGTTAGTGCCTGTGGACACACAAACAATGTGGTTACAAAATCACAGTTTACTTACAAAATCATTTGACTTTAATATTACAAAAAGTTATTAAAAATAAAGAGGAATACTCTTTCAATGTTCTCTCAAGTGTGAGTGGATACAGAAAGTATCCCATGTATTTCTTTTAATTTTTCCTCACAGGCTTAACATCCTCACAGGTATCCTCATGCCCATGTTTCAGTGTACCAAAATGAATTCTTTGTGAAGTATAAGAGTGTCTTGAATGGGTATGTGATAGAATAGACCAACTGAAATTGAAAAATGTTATCATTCTATACTATGCATCACAATTAAAAACGTACTCAAACAGAATGGACTTAAGCAGAACATGCCTTTGCATACAATATAGCAAAAACATATAATCAGCAAAAATTTCATTTTCAAGTAGGCTTTGTTTGGATGACCTGATTGAGTGTAAGCGATTTGTAACAGTGGCGTTGGGTTTGTATTTACAGAAGGCTACATCTTGCACCAATTCAAATAAATAGGTCATCATACAGAAAATAATGCATAATCAAACCTCAAAACACTAGTGCCCTGTTACATGAATGTTCTTAAAATGTAATATTAGCCATTTCAGTCTTTGTTTTTAATACAGGGAATTTTCTGCAGGTAGCTGAGAGAGAATGTGGAATATATAAATGACTTTAACCTAGGAAATATTTTATTATTTGTGCTACCTTGCTTAAACTGAGTTTTGCTGTGTGCAGCTGTTCATGATTTTAGAATTTATTTTCCTTTGTCAGATTACTTTTCTTACATACTATTAAAACGTTGCCAAAGTACTTTTGCTAGCAGAAAAAAAATGTCTAATGGTTTGTTTGGAAAAGAAGTTCATTTTAGCTTTGCCTTGCAGTTTTATTGTTACGGCAGGGACAGGGTAAGTGCCAGTTCAAGTCACATTTCTGTGTACATTGTACAAAGAAAATAGCACATGGTTCATTTCCCTTCCCTGTCTGTCATTTCTTACAGAATTGTTTCATCGCTTAGTAGATGCGTCAGTTTGTTCACTTTTCAATTGTCAAATTAGTATTAAATTTCTACTCTTATTAAACCTCAACAGTGTATGTGTTAACTAGTCAGAATTACATTACAACTTTAGGGTGCTCACACAGATGATTACACATATAAATTTAGTTGCAGCTGCTGTAGAGTATTTTAGGATTTTGGTCTGCACATTGAACTTCCATGCTGTATTTAAAGGAAAAAGAAACCTCTTTCTTTTAGTTTTAACCACTGGAACGTACTTCTTTTAAAAGCTACTTATTTTAAGGCAAAATGAACAGTGCTCCAACACGTTGATTATTAAATAGTCTGCTCTGCAATAAAGTGTGAGCAAATGTTATCTCCATCTGTGATCTTCACTGAAGACTAAATAAGGGAGAACTTACATCTAAGAACATTTTGAATATGATGCATTTGTTGTTGAAAAGGCCAAGTTTATGCAACTTTGGTATTGCAATATTAGTACTTGGAAAACATGGAGACTGTTCATTCATGTAAATGAGACTGCAGATAAGGAAGATGGAAAGACTGACAGCTCTGCAGTTAAAAGAGATTTGGATATCAATGTCCCATTGCCATGCTAGAATGTATTTCACCTTATATCTTTGAATCCGAAAGGTCTTTAGGATAAAGGTACATTGAATATATTCCATGCTTTACTGTAATTTAGTTCTGAGGATTCTTTTCATGTCTCTGTTCCTTCACAGTTTTAAATTCTATGTGACAACAGGATGATCTATTTTTTTTTTATATAGAAAACCAAAAAAGCAGAAGTATAGGGCCCAATTTTAATGGTTTTTGAGAAGTATAAAGCATCTTCAGTGATACCTAAAATCAGTGGGATTTAATCAGTAATTCCCATGATCAGAGATTTAGCTAATAACCCAGATTACTATGGCTTGAATTAACATAAAATTTTGAGATTTTTTTTAAAAAACCTGGAATTTAAAAAAGCAGAATGTAAATGCTATGTATTCCATATAACAATAGCAACAAAAAATATATATATATATTTTTTTTTTTTCCTATACTAACTGAAGAGACTCCTAAGTTGGTTTCAGGTTCAGTCCCATGTACAATGTCTGTCACAGAGAGCCCAGCCTCAAGCGAGTGAACTATATAATTATGCACCCATGCTAATATTTCTGTGAAATCCTTGCAATTGTCCTTGAGTGCTTAATGATCAAAGAGAAACTGGTTCATAAAGTGGCACATGAAGGGGCTGACTTATCTCATGGAAAATATAGCTCCTTCAGATTTAAAGGACAAATCCAAAACCAGATCAGCTAACTCTAAAGAATTTCTACTTTCTAATTTTGCAACATATCAATTAGATGATTAGTAATAATACCAGTAGTATTGTTACAATGATATTACAATGAACAATCACTAAAATGCTACTGGGATGATTAGCTCTTTTCTTATTTCCTTTTTTTTATTTCTGTAGGGGCCAGCAGCTGTACCCCCTGACAAGTGGCTCTGATTGCATTGTAGGTTGATGCAGAGTGTAAAGATACTTCATAGCTTCAGAAAAACTAGCAGACGTACTGGATGCCTTCAGCATGTAGTGTCAGGGTGATGTGTGCAAGCCCACTTACCTCTCACCGTGTACCATCCATGCAGTGGTAGCTAATGGCTATCAGTACCCACAGCAGCCTGCTCACAGCTTGCTTAATAACTACCCTGAAACGTCCACTGTAGGCAAAGCTGCCTTGCTGGGTTAGCAGGGCTGAAATTCAAACTATAAGCAGGCACTTGTCTGCGTAAGCATCTTCAAATGTATATTAATGTATTTCACATTATGCTCTGTCTTAAACGCTTTGAGGTAGGACCACAGTTACAGTTTTTATGATTTGCTTTTCTAAAATTCAGTGTGCAATTTATGCAAATTTCCAATATGTTTTGTTTATCAGTTAATTAAAAATCCAAAATATTGTTTTTTCAAATTTATTCTCCTGTTTACACTTCTTGTTCAGCAAACGGATTCTTGGCTTGGGACCAAATAACTGTGTTTTCTGTATAATTAAGTCCTAAATGTACGTATATGAGAAGGACAAAAATGAAAGGAATAGGAAGATAAAATGCAAAGATTTAATTTCTTTAAAGTGGCAGTCTTGCAAGTTCATTATTATTCTTCGATGCTGTTCTTGCTTTTAAAAAAAATGCCAAGTCTGATTAGAAACTTTATTTAGAGAGCATAAATTCTTCATCGGGGACTTCTTTTTAGACTAAAACTCCATGTTATTTCTGGCATTCTGAAGACAGTTATGAACTGCCTGACACTGAACAGATTATGGGTAAAAAATCATCTCTGCATTAGTGTGATCAGAGTGATGAGTGTTTTGGTTTTGTCTCCTGTTGTTTGTTTTCTTTGCCATTGTCATTTTATTTTTCCTTTGTTTCTTTTCAATTTGAGCTTTCCAGCATGTCCGTAAATATTTTGCGGCATCCTTTGGGATGTTATGGGCTTACACCGCCTTTGGATTAGGTCTATTTTTACACTGAATTTGCAGCAAGAACATTGAACGTAAATCTTACAGAGTTTTTTCTCTATTGTTTTTCATGCATTACAAAAGATCTTCGTAAACTGCTGTCTTCATCCAAATGGCTGAAACCTGGTACACAAAATGAAACAAAGAGCTGCTTTGGAAAATACAGAGAGATTATGAGAAACTTGAGATACTGCATATTTTTTAAATTTCTAGCAGAAATACTCTGTTTAATCCACCAGATACTTGCTATTAAAAGTATGTGGAGGATAGGAAGAATTAGAAATTCTGGACTAAAATGATTCCACAGAACAAGATAGTTGTTAGTTATGAAAGGCCACATTTGTTTGAAACTTACACCAGTGCCAAGCGTAATTTTGTTTGTGCGGCCCTTGCTGCCTTGACCTGGCGTGAGTTTACTCTATAGGGCTATACAGTGAAAGCTGGCCATTGTTTCTTCTCTTCTGCATTATTTTGTGCCAGAGGTACAGCCCTTTTATCCCATGCTGTCATCTCTTACATTTGCCTGAGTTTTATGTAAACTATGGGATACCAAGTATTTCACATTCATAAAGATTCAGATTAGAATAATAAGCATTCACCTACAATGAGTAATATGAAAAAGCGTTAGAAAAGCATTTAACAGGATGTACTTAGACTAACTCTGTGTCCTGAACTGTCTTACAGATGCACAAACAAACAGTAAATTACAGATGGGGTGAAGTTATCTGTAATGGCCTTGGTTAACTTCTCGATTTATGGCCTACCATTGTGTCCCCTTGGCGCTGCCCCTGCCTTTCCCTATGTAAGAAAATGCTGCTCCGCGCGCCTCCAGCTGCCCAGAAATCCATTTTTGGCAAACTTTTAAAAGGTGGGTGCTATCATCTTTTAAAATCCTTACAATTCTAAATCCACAACTTTTAAAGGAAAACAGTTGTTTCATGTCTGACATGGTTGGGGTTTGTTGTCTGAAAAAATAATTTGGAAGAAGACTTTCTGGGATTTCTTTGCCTTCAGCAGACTACAACCCAATTTAAATAGTTCTGACCAAGCAGATCAGTCTTGCTTTTGAACCTCAATCTCAACTATCATCAGGAGCTTCGTAACTTTCATGATTTCCTGAGGAAATCTAAACCCATGTATGTTTTATCTTCTTTTCCTTCTCCTCCTCCTTCTCCTCCTTCTTTAGCCCCCCCCCCAAAAAAACCCCCAAAACCCCACAAACCAAACCACAGAAAACCAGACAAACAAAAACCCACACCCTGATCATTACTGATGTTGGCAGAGGTCACAGCTGAATAAAATTTCTCCCCTTTTCTTTATTAGGAAGTGACAAATGGAGACTGATAAAAGGTAATGGGGAATAAAAAATTTATCAAAATAGAAGCTCCAGCTTGTTTAGGAAGTGGTTGCAATGTGGGAAGAATTGTTTTTACCTGCTAGTAATTGTGTGGGGCAGTGCTGAGAGATGGCATTTATTCTATTAAAACAAGTAAGAACTGTGTTTGCCTTCTCAGTACTCATTTTAACTAAGTGCAACAGAGGTTTTGTGGCATATTCATAGTCCACAAAGGGAATGTATCTATTATTGTATCTTTCAGATTTTTTTCTAAAATACCATTTTGTAGTGTATAGTCAACTGTGGTATTCTTACAAACAGAAGTTTAATTTGAAGATATTTATTGATTAGGAATGTAAAACTAAGGAAACGTACCTAAGTAGATTTTTCACTGATGAGCACTTTTTTCAGTGATCAGCCCAAAGGCCATGGACGTTGAATAACTTGATGTTCTGAGTGAGTTAGCAAAGTTTTGGGTTTTTTTTGTTTGGATTTTTTTGCATGTTCTCTAGCCTTTTAGTCTAAGGGGTAGGAAAGCATTTCCAAAAAAGCTCCTGGATATGGATTTTATCTTTATCTAACTTTTACTTTGGGGTATACTTATTTCTTTAACACTTGCTTCTGTGAGGGAAGGAGTTGAGGAACTGAGAAGAGAATGGAGAAGCGTTTTACTATTATGTGCCTGGCACGTTTATGGCTTGTTTTTAAATGCTGTAATTTAAAAAAAATAAGTAGAATAGAGTATGTGTATGTTTCACTGCAACTGAAAAGTATTTACCCTCTCAGATACAAATAGAAATCCTAGGAACTATACAAATGCACACTAATGAGGATCAATGAGCTGATAAGTATTTAATTGATTTGGCTAAATATCAGTCTGTATGAACAAATGCAATTTTTTTCATGCAAGTAATGTTTTTTGCATATGCAAATATATGTGCTTAAAGCTCTGTCAATCCCCAGCAAATTCCAATGTGGTCTTTTGTGAGATGATGGAAGGCTCTGCCAAGTGTACTTTTAGATAATTTTTCTGAGCAAAGTTGGAATCTAAAAATTTCCCAAGAAAGCTTCAACTCATGCAATTTCCTGCCAATTTTGCGAAGTAAATAACAGAGATGGGCTAAGTACACTTTGATATCTACCATAAAAAGTAAAATAAATAAAATTACTTTTAATCTTCTTTTTACCATTGTCACAAATCTAAAATCTTGCTAAATGTCATGGAGGTAGGCTCATGGCAGATGTTTTCCCCAACTTGGATTTTCCTTTTCTCTATTCTGTGCTTTGTTCACCATGCCATATACCTCTCTTCAGTAGTAAGTATGTTTTCACAATATCGATACATCAAAAGTAGTTCAAACTGACACAATGCATGTGTCTATCTAAAAGAAAAAATGCATTCAAAAGAACTCTAAAATCTGTGCTAGATACTTACTTGGAAGGGCATAGACCATGCTAACAGTAAGCAACATCCAATAGAATGTTTTCCCAAGCCAGTTTAACATATATTTCATCTATCCTTATTTTAAGAACTGTTTACAGAAACCATATTTGGTTAAATTACTTTTTATTGTCATCAGTAGATGTCAGTCAGATGGGTCTGAATCTGCAGAAGGCATTACTTTTACTAAAGCTTTGCTGAAATTAAATTTGGAATTTGAATCGATGCCCGGGAATGATGTCAGCTATAGCAGATTAAATTTGCTAACGTCTCTTCATTTTAAGTGTGTTTTTAAAACAAAGCAGATAATTCTTCCAGGCTTTGGCCTTTTAATGTTTTTAGCCTTTGTTTGGGCTGAATGAATCATTATATTTTGGGTTATTGAATATTAAATTTTAAATCTATTTTGTAGTACCTTTGCATGCAAACCCATGGATTTAATAGATGCATATGTTTCAACAATAATTTGTAAGTAGTAAAAAATTCAGTATTTTGTCTGTCTTTTGCATACTGTCATAATTGTTTGTTTATATTTTGAAGCAATGAGCAAAGGGAAAGGCAGAGAAATAATTACTGATGGGCAGTATTGTCTGTTACTTATCCTCAAAAATTTTAAATACACAAAATAGTTCTTCAAGTACTTAATAGTGGAAACAGTATATAACATGTAGGAAAATAGTTAAATAATTCAGTTTTCTGTCTCTGATAGTACTGTGTATTAGATATACCTGGCCAGAATTTTGTATTATTGTAACAAGACAATTTTGGTTTTGTTCCATCTGGTGATATGCTTATGGTCTGACTAAAGCCTGAAAATTGCTAGCCTTTTTGTTTGTATCCTATTTTACATTAATAGCAGTTGTCATTATTATTTATACTTAAAAAATCTTAGTAACATAATTAAATAAATTGCATCCTGCAGCAGTGAATTCTGCAGGTAAACTATATCGTCTCTATCCTGCTACTGGAGACAATGTGAAGTGTTCAGATTTCAAGTAATTGGAAATGAAAAGTCCCAACTTACTGCAGTGCAAAGTACAGCTTTGCTAGTACAACTTTACCCGTGGTGGCAGTACTTTGCTCTATGTTAGAATAATAGAGCCCCAGTTTTAGGTGGAAGGAACCTCTGGAGTTTATGTAGTCAAACATGATCAAGGTACACAGGGACTTGTCCAGCTGAGCCCTGAACACCCCCTAGGATGGCAATTCCACAGCCCCTCTAGGCAACCTCTTCCACTACTTAACCAGTCTCATGGTGAAAATTCTTTTCAAAATATTGGAATTTCTCTTGGTAATTTCCCCCCGAATGCCAGAACTTCTCATGTTTCTACTTGTCTGTTGCCTCTTGTCCTATAAATGTGCACTTCTGAGAAGAGTCTAGCTCCATCTCCTCTGTATCTTTTGACTAGATCACTGTAAAAAGCACTAAGGTCTCCCCTGAACCTTCTCTTCTACAGGCTCCCCAATTCCCTGATCTTAGATGATAGAGAGCAGCCTCACAAGGACCTTGTCTGGCTCCTTTGGCACCTTTGGATGCCTCCTATCTGGTCTCATGGATTTGCTTATGTCCAAGTTGGTTAAGTGATCTCTCCCCTTTCTCCCGCTATAGCGGGTACTGCTTCACTCCCACAGTGTCTGCTAGGAGGCTTAGGGACTTGGGAAGCCTCAGGACAAGCCTTTCCAGGGAAAAATAAAATGCCATTTTCTGTTCTTTTTTAATGCCTTCCAAAAAGGATACCCGGGAATCTTCTCTACCATTCCTTCTTTTCCCTTTTTCCAGACTCTATCTTCACTTATGTGTGCACCTTTCTCACCAATGCTAGTAATTATCTCAATACTGTGACAGTTTTTTGGCTGAGAGCAATGCACCTATGTAGCTTTACTCTCTATTATTTTTGTGGAATATTAACACGTGAGGATACACTGATGCATAATACTGAAATAAGGAGGTACTAACGTAACTGTTATCTTACTATTGTATTCTTCTCTTTCCAGACTTTGGCTTATACAAAGGTCTTTATGTGATCTGACCTATTATTGTTTTTAAAAAATTTAGACACAATGTTACTTTCTGGTGCGGAAAATATCAAGCAGTAGGTTGCTAATGCTAGAAAATATTTGTTAGGTTTCCTAATGGAATCAATCTCTTTGATCTCAGAAGTGGTACATGCATACTGTTTCACCCCCTTAGAAGAGCAAAAACAATGTTGGTCTGACTTCTGAAGACAAGTGTAAGATGAAATCTTTCTCTCCTGTTCTGTTTTTATACTTGTGCTCCTACTTTTTGTCTTGTATACTCGTCCTAGCACTTGGATGGGTTATATTTCTGCTTGTTTGTCTGTTTTCCATTTTCCTCATAGTTTAATATAATTTCCCACACTGACACAAGTTACTTATGAAATTCAGAAAGCCAGGTATAAAGTTCTTGTAAAACTTCTAGCTGCCTTTTTTTGTACAAAATAGCCGCTTTTTTTACACAAGGTGAGTATATCTTAAAACTGTATTAGAGAATGTGTTATCCACTGCCCCTTAATTTCTGTAGTCTTCTTTATTAAGTCTTTCAGAAGACAGGGGAAGTTATATTAAAAAAAAAAATCATGTGATACATAAGAATTGTGTAAACCTTTGCTAATTTTAGCAACACTCTTGAACAATCAGCCTCTCTAGCCTCAAAGCTCTTCCTCATTAGTTGCATAATTCAGTCAAGTTTTAACTGATTTGCAAAGATGCCATAGCACAGTTAAGTTCACAGTGAGGAAATTTTACTCTGGCCACACCATTTGCACAACAGTTGAGCAAGATTTTAGCACTGCTTAGTTACCTAGAGTGGGAATTCTCTGCTGTTGGACATCTGCACAGGGGATGCTTTTCCTGTTTTATTTTCTTCTCTGCTGCAGCTCAAATTTTGACCCCAGGAGTGGTCTGTTTTTCCTGAGAGTGAGGCGGCAGTGTATACCTTCTTACCTCAGCCTGTAAGCACTTCTTCTATAATAAGTGGGAGGCAGAGTTTGTGGAGAACTTTTTTTCTTGTTTATTGAATGGGAGAAGGAATAATACTTTACCCAGCTGGGATCTGCTGGATGGTATTGTTGCGTAGGGTACTGTGTCACCAAATGGAGCCACCTTGGATACCTATCTTTTGAAACGTCATGAGGACTGGTAAGCTGCTTGCAGTTGTCCCAGTGACAGTCTCACTCCTGAACTGCGTAATTTTAAAATACCAATACTGTTGACAGAAAAGGAAAAGTTTGTGATTTGAGAGGTTAGGCTTCCTGCTGTAAAAATCTCCTAAGTCAGATTTTTTTTAACAGAACTGCATTGTTTAGCTTTAGTTACATTTATTATTTACTTCTATTTGCAGAGAACACAATTCAAACTTTTTTTGAATCTCTTGTGTTTTTGCAAAGTAAATTTATGTTTCTCTATGAAGTACAGTCTTTCATTAAAAACAGTTGTATAACTATAGAAAAGCATAATTTCTAAACTTCTATGAATAATGCATCAATGATTCAGGCAGAGTTTAAACTCTATAATAACTGATCAGAATTCAGGAATAGAGCTAAATTCTAATACTGCAATAATAAGCTGATACTAGTTTGAGAGAGGTTACAGGGACTGATTGAGGTTTTCCTAATTCGAGGACCAGATACAATATGTAATTCATGTTCTGTGAAGGTTTGTTGGAATACAAAATGAAACAAAATCCACATCATGGAATGCTGAAAAGGCTGAATTAGAAGAACGTGCTAGAAGTAATCAATAGCTTTTTTTTTTTTTTTTGCTAAAAGTGAGCAAAGAAAACAATGTTAGGATTTCTGACAAATACTAGACAATTTGAATGTTAGACAATTTGTGGGTAAATGAAGAATCATTGACACAGGGAGGGAAAATAGCCAATCCTGAACTATATATACACAGTAATGGCCTCTGTAATATATTTATTACTCAAGAAAGTGATTTCAATATCATTTTGATACTTATTTCAAAATGCCAGCTCAGGGCTCAGCAACTATGAAAAGACATATGAAAAGTTTGTAATTCTTAGGAGGAGAACTGAGAATAAAACATGAAATATTATGCCACTCTATAAATCCATGTCATTTACATGTGAATAGTATGAAACTGAATGGTATGGAGAATGTGAACAGGAAATAATTATCTAATGTTCCTCTAATGCAAGAATTTAGGGATATCATCTACAATTAGCATGTACTACACTTAAAGCATACAAATGACAATGTGTTTCCTATAATAGGTTATTGAAGTGTAGAATGAATTGCCCCAGGATGTTGTGGAGAATAATGAATAAGGGATTTCAAGAAATCTTTAGGCAAATTCATATGGAATAGATCTAGCAGGGGCCATGGAACATGCTATCAAATCTAATCTCTGGCTCAAAAAGTCCTTAGTTTGGGAAGATGCTGGAGAAGGCTCATTTTATGCTTACCTAATTTCATATTTGTTCTCTAGATATGTAATGATGGCTGGTTTTGCAGATAGGATATTGGTGTGCAATAATCAAATCAAAGATCTTTATAGCCCTCATATTCCAGAAACTGGGCTGTTTTAATGAACAAAAGGAAAAATATCATTCTGGCTATATCCAGCATTTTAGTGATCTCAGTAATATCTTGGCAGGTGCTTCAGTTTCAACTTGAGCTATGACCATTTAGTGTAAATGTTTGCTAAAATTTTAGTTACAGCTCAAATCATGCTAATATTAAAAGTTTAAGATTAATGACTGAAGCACATTCCCTCTATTTCATCTGTCAAAATTTAATACCTTTACATACAAATGGGATCACAGGGGATACTTCCTGTTGTGTAAAATTCCTGCTCTGTGACATAGAGGCCAGATCCTTCATAGTGCAGCAGCCCTAAGGGACTTACTACCCTCAGACCCATTTGTAAAGGACCACCCAATGCAAAGGATTGTGTCAATGTGTGGCCTCTCTTTTGCAGTTTTTGTGTCAATGCTGATACGCACAACAGCCTCATGAAGGAAAGTTCCCTAGGCCAGAAGACCTCAGTGAGAGCTGAATCAGGCCTTATGGAAACAGTGGAACTGTCTGAGTTATATTACCACTTTCTCAAGCAAAAGCCCAAAGCAGAACACCTTAGTTTACAGATTCATTAAAATCACTATGGACTCACCAAAGTTTTGCTCTATACGAAAGGTAAACGAACCACTTTTTGCATGTATAAATACAAGTTAATGTCATTAAGTTCACTGAGATAATTTAAATATTATAAATTACTTGGACCATTTTTATAAACAATTGAAGTATATTAAATTACATTTGGGTACCAGAAAAGTTTTAAACTATGGTTGGTTGGTTGGGTGTAGGGTTTTGCCTTTTTTTTTTTTTTTTTTTTTTGTGTGTGTGTGTGTCAAATGGAGGCTTTCCTTCAAATTTTTGAGGAAGGTATGTAGTCATGAGGAAATCCCATTCATCCTCAAATGGGCTGCATTTAGTGAAAAATTTTGTAGCCTGAAATAAAAACTTACATTACTTAGTATCTTATACCAGACTAAAAATGTTACATGTGAACTGCAAAATTTTTTTCATGTCTATTGGAACCTAAAATGAATGTTGATGTTGTTAAAATATGACTTACTAAATGTCATATTTTCCTCCAGTCATTTTCCATCAAAATACAGTGAATATTTTTCATATCCTAATGTACAGTAATCTTTAAAACAAAAAAACAAACAACAACAACAAAAGCCACATTGCCATGTGATATTTGATAAAAGTAGCTGTTATATTAGAATAGAAATGCTGCATCTCTTTTTTCTATCTATATTTGTAATTATGTGTTTGACTTGAAATATTCCCTGAACTTAGCATTTTGGAATTTTCAGAGGATATACTGTCATTCTTTTATCAGAGGAAAAACTAAATGTCAGGTTTGAATTCCTTTTCTAGCTTTTCCTGTTCTGCAATGATAGTCAGATATCTGTCGAAATGGTTGTCATTTAGGCATCAAATGCTGCCCTGAAAAGTGGTTAACAGTATAAAGATGCTTAAAATAGTTCAGAACTAACAATCAATCACCAGTCCTCTATCCTGTTTTACTGTTTTGGGTTTTTTTCTCACATGTTCACCCAGGCCATTTTGTAGCCTGAAATAGGAAAGGGCTCATTGTCTTGAATAAGAAAAGGCTTGTCTATCTTTTACTCATGTTTTAATAAAAGTCACATAAATAATCTGATTGATGAACCCATCAATGTTGGAAGCTATCAAATATATGATACTTTTGCTAACCACTAGTTATTAAAAAAATAAATTGCATAAATGTAATCTTTCTGATGACAAATGAAGTTACTTCACAGAAAACAGCTGTGGCAGCACAGAAAGTAGAACTGTTTGAGAGCACAGCAGGGACACTTGGGCTGATTTCACAATGAAGTTATTTTAGTGAACACTGAAAATTGTTTTGATCTTGTAAAAGAGTGACAAATGTACCTTTTTGTTGGAGAATTAAGAACTCCATTTTTTTTAGTTTATCAACAAGATTATGTGGTGATTGGAATATGATCTGTAGGTATGGACAAGAGGAAGCAATGTACTGCAGAGAAGGTTTATAAGGCAAGAGGTGAAAATGGAAAAAGATCCTATTACTGGAAGTTGGAGCCAAAACAGTTGGAAATGAGGGGCAATTTTTTTAGTAAAAAGAATAATTAAACACTAGAACAATTCAGAAACAAGTTTTGTTCTTTCTCGCTATCATCTATCTGTAAAATAAAATCTGTAATAAAAAAAATAGTGTTTTGTGAAGATACAGTTCAACAATACCATTGCTCTTGAAAGTGATGTGGAATTGGTCAAACTAGTGTACTAATCTGTGTTCAGCACTGCACCTGACTGGATGAAACAATGCACTTTTTAGATCATAGAACATGCACAGGTACTCACTGCTTTCCATAGATACTTTCTGGAGAGTCAGAAATATTTTCATTATGAGTGAAGTACAAACTGCTATTTGTTGCTAAAGTGTTTCTAGAATGCTGGATTGATAGCATGGATATTTTTAAGAACACTTTCTCTCTTTACAAGAAAATGACTGTACTTTATTAATGGAAATGAAAATTATATTTTTCCAGTCATGAGAATTCTCCTGTGAGTAGCTGAGTGTTCTTATGCTTATAATGTGCTACATCCCATTGCTTCTCTGTGGGACCTGCTACTATCTTCCTTTTCATGGGATATATTTGAATATCTCAACCCCAGCTAATTAAAACGCCTATTTTCAAAATCAAGATTAAAAAGATGGAAATAGAAAAGATGCAAAGGACTGTCTATATTTCTGATAGATTTTTGTCTGTTCTGTTCTTAAGCTTCAGTGAAAAAGATTCCATTATCACCCTGGGTATCCAGCTCTAGTGTTTAACTATCATAATTAGAGACTGTTTCTTAATTTCTAGCCTAAACTTTGTTTTTTACAAGTTAAACTGATTGCTTCTTCTGCTACCCTAACTGTATATTGACAACCACTGATTTTTTTTTTTTAGTATTGGCATCCAATATATATATATTAAAATAGCATCATATCTAACCAAATTCTTTTATTTTATAGACTAGTAAATACAATTGTTGTACCCTTTCTTTATGCTAACTTTATTTATCTATACCTATGCTATTTTTTATTGTTGTTCACCTCTGGACTCACTATTATTTGCCCAAACTGTTAAAGCTTGGTTCCTAAAACTGGACAGAAGATTTTGCCCGAGATCTCCTAAACACTTCCTGTATTTTGTGTTTACTTATTTATATTCCAAAATTTGCCTTTTTTTTTTCAGCATGGTTACCTTGTTGACTTAATAATGAGTAGGGAAAGCCCTGATCTGGTAAGATAGCTGTGTCAGATCAAGCAGGAATTCTTCATCTCTTTTCGCTTCTGTAAGCTGCTAAATCCATGCTTGGTTTATGCTCAGTCTGTGTTCTATTTCAAGGGAAATCACCTCACTGTTTTGTTAAAAATTTTTACATTTTTTAACACAGTAGAGCAAGTTAATCCTCCATCTCCCAGAGCCTGACATAGGTTCTGTATGAATTAATCTCCAGAATTTTTTTTGCTATTGGTAGGAGGTTTACAGCTATTTACACGTGCTAAAAATGGTCAGAAATTACATTGATGGAGATTAATACAGGCAGGAAGCATTATAACAGTAAACAGACAAACAACAGAAGAAAAATAAGATAGCCCAAAAAAGGATTCTGATGAGCTGTGTAGATCTTACTTTTCCTTTACATTTCTTTTCTGTAAGTCTTTATCGCTAGTGCAACTTCACCAGCCATATCAAAGCTTAGTCATCAGTGTTAGTAACTGTACAGAGTGAATAAGATAAGAGATGGAGTAATGGTATTTTTCAGTTCCTACTCTACCCAGCAGTCCTATCAGTGGTCTTAGAATAATGTCAGGTGCAAAAAAACATTTTCATGAAAACAATCAGTTGTGGAGGAGTTATAGCTATTAAGGTAGGAAAAGCTCTTTTGGTAGTATACCTGACAAAAGATGTAATAGTACTGCTAATGTACTGCTCTATCAGTAATGCATTTGGCATTAAGAATAGTTCAGTTGCTCCTCTGGCCTCATGTTTCAACCTGTAAATGTGAGTAGTTTTGCTGGCCTCCACTAGCAATGAGTCCTTCAACATATGTTTAACATTTAATTGCTCAAGCGTCAATAAAGTACAAATTAATAAGGTAGATAATTAAATCATGCTTTTAGAATCTGTCATTCTAAGCAGTCCAGCATTTAAGAATGAAATGTT
This sequence comes from Haliaeetus leucocephalus, assembly GCF_000737465.1. Taxonomy (NCBI): domain Eukaryota; kingdom Metazoa; phylum Chordata; class Aves; order Accipitriformes; family Accipitridae; genus Haliaeetus; species Haliaeetus leucocephalus. Next base: position 7,574,364 of record NW_010972437.1, read on the forward strand.
TTATTTGAAAACTCATCATTTTGGATGCTTTTTGACTTGAATTCATATATTTCTCTCTTCTAATTTTTGTTTGGAAAATGTATGCATAGACATTTATACCAAATAATGGGTTGATATGAAAAACTGTTTTAACAGAGATATTTTGCCAACACAACTTTAAAACTTACCTAAACTTTACCTCTACACTTTGGTTGAACTTGCATGTTTCAGTGATATTAAACACATTTAAGTGATACTAAACATCTGACTGTTAGCAGAGTTTTGTTCTTGTGATTAATCTTTTTTGCATGCTACACTGTTGAACTAATTTTTAAATGTGCTGCCAGCTTTTACCATCAGTTTAATAGTCCACTCATCTTTTAAGATGTTTAAAAGCCAAAAGCTGGAATCCATCTTGCTGGAATTAAGTTTAAAATGCAGAATATGTTAACAAAAGGTCCTTCTGATTTCAGCTGCACTTCGATTTCAAGTTGTGTAGCAATTACCTGAAGTGTAGAGATTCTGAATAAACTAATTCTGAATCAGATAATAGTGTGCATACTCCAACACAGGCACATCATGTACTTAATAATATTCAAGACAATTCTGTTCTCTTTCATAGTGCCTTTTGGAGAATATGAATTTTGTACAGATTGAATTTTTTGAAATTAGAAGTTGTGAAAATTAAGCTTGCATTTGCTGATTTTTCCCAGGTTCTTTGCATGTCTTCTGTAGGTTTTGCACTATATAGCAAATCATCCAGGCCAAGTTGAAGGATGTGTGGAACATAATCTTGGCTCTTTGTTAGGGACTCTCTATATATTTAGTTTTCTACCATGGATAAGCAGTACCAATGACTCCATCATCTTGTTTACTGAAGCAGAAGGTGTTTTACAAAGGTTTTATGGGAGACTACTGCTTTGTAAACTGAGGAGGAAAACTACTGTATCTACAGATACAGGTTTTTTTTAAATTTTAAAATGAATTAAAAATGTTTTTCTAGATCATGAGAAGCACTTTTATATTGAATAAAGATGTAAGAACTGCCATATGTCTGTCACTCAGTATTCTGTTCCCAGTGATGGGCAGGAGAAAATTCGTAGGAAAGGGATATAACAAATAATAGGTACTTAGAGTGATGCTTCTCTAATACACTTTTTAACCTTGTAACATCCCACAGTTTGTTCACATCCTGAGCTGGAGGTTTCATGTGAGCCACTTTGTTTAACAGCCATTGTTGGACTTGTGGTTAATAATCTTATCCAGTCCTCTTGGAAATAATTTATATTTTTGGTCTTTACCATTGCTCTGTGATGTTGAGTTCCACATTTAGTAATGCAATAGGTGCAGAATTACTTTCCTGGAGAATTTTAGTTCTGTTCTGCTACTCGTTAGGACTTCTATAACTTAAAGTAGTTATCAGGGATGTTGTGAAGTGAAAATACAAATTTTCCTGTTAACTATTTGTTTTGTTGATTCTTATCCTCTGCTTTCCCTGTTGTTTTACCTGCCGGTCAACCACTAGGGAATGCCCTTTTTCTCATGTTTTCTCTAAGGATAGAAGAGATTTTGTATGGGATTGGGGCTTTCTTCTCTCCCTGCTAGGAAAGGTCCCAAGTGAATCCTGGCAACTCAGGTTAGAATGCTTTTACTTACAGATGCTTGTTTTTCCCCAGAATATGTAAAGTAGGTGTGCTGGCTTTGACTGGGGTAGAGTTAATTTTCTTCATAGTAGCTAGTATGGGGATAGCTTCGGATTTGTGCTGGAAACAGCATTGATAATGCTGAGATGTTTTTGTTGCTGCTGAGCAGTGCTTACACAGCGCCAAGGCTTTTTCTGCTTCTCATATCACCCCACCAGCAAGTAGGCTGGGGGTGCACAAGAAATCGGGAGGGGATACAGCTGGGACAGCTGACCCCAACTGACCAAAGGGATATTCCAGATGATAAGACATCATACTCAGTATATAAAGCTGGGGGAAGAAGAAGGAAGGGGTGACATTTGGAGTTAATGGCGTTTGTGTTCCCAAGTTACCTTTATGTGTGATGGAGCCCTGCTTTCCTGGAGATGGCTGAACACCTTCCTGCTGATAGGAAGTAGTGAATGAATTCCTTGCTTTGCTTTGTTTGCGTGCGTGGCTTTTGCTTTACCTATTAAACTGTCTTTACCTCAGCCCATGAGTTTTTTCTCACTTTTACCTTTCTGATTCTCTCCCCCATTTCACTGTTAGGGAGGTAAGTGAGCGGCTGCGTGATGCTTAGTTGCCGGCTGGGGTTAAACCATGACAGTAGGAAAGAAGGTAGTATAGTATTCAGTATTAACTGCTTATTTTTTGAGGGGAAAGCCATTTTCTGATAACCTAAACCTCAAATCCTCTAGCTACAGTTTAGATAATAATGGTTTAGCTTTCTGTACACACCTTCTGAATTTTTCTGATTTTTCAAATGCAAATTTTAGATGACTCTGTGGGACTGATACAGGCACCCAGAGTGTGAGAAGATAGGCTTGAAAACCCCCTCATCTTTGTTTTGAGCTTTCTTCTGATTGTTAGAACCTAATCTATAAAATTAAACAGCAACACAATAGTTCTGACTCTCCACATTCAACAAAGTATAGAGAACCAGATTTCTTTTACTTGGCCTTAAGCCAAGGTGGGTCCAGGTAATATCTGCAAGAAAGTAACTGTGCATTTAGGGTGTTGACAAATGAAAATAATCAGGTTATGTGTTTAGTTATTTTGATTGCTTTCCTCTCTTGATCAAGTGGCTGTTTCATAGATCCAATATGCTGCCATTACTAAGTAGATTTTTCCTTCAATATTTGTATAACTTAGATTGAAGAGGTCATGATCATCTTATTTTTCTTTAAAGCAAAAGAATACATGAATGAAGACCTTGATACTTTTGAAAGCACTGTTTGACATAATCTGTTTTCAAGGTATCACATGCAATACTGTATATCATCTAGAACTGCACCAAACTTATTGGAGATGCTTGGGTTTATGATACAGAAGGTCTTGTGTCTCAAAGGGGGTGCCTTTGCCCTCCTGTCCTGAAAGCTCAGATTTGAAGTTCAGGTTTGGAAGGGACTGCTATGTGGGGTGTAATGAATTGATTCCATCTGTTTGGGGTCAACTACTAGTGGAAAGCTGGTTTACAGTAAAAACAGCTATGGTGAGGATAGATTCCCTGATGAACATCTTTCATTTGAGATGAAGAGACTTATTTTTCTCTGCTGGCATCTGTTCCGTTATAGTCTTTTATAAATATCAAGAAACATTTTCTTGTTGCTATGGTCTTTGTGTAAGTAAGGTATAGCAAAAGGGAATGACTTTCTTGTTTTCTTTGTTGAGTAGCTCAGAATGAATGCTTGAAATAACCTCTTGTAGACAATAATTAGCTGAAACAACTTTACTCCATGTTGTCTTTGTCTACACACATCTTGCTACCATGGACTAGTTATTTTCTTTACATCTGATGCAGTTCAGTGGGATAAACTGCCAAATGCTTTGCCAAATTCAGATTTCCTATTTCCTTTTGCCTTGTATTCTCTATTCTCTCTTTCTTTCTCTAGTTACATGCTCATACCAATAACTTGACAGTTACAATTTTTCACAGTCAAGCACAACTTTTGTGTTCAAATGACTTTTACCTTACCATTACCTCTTCTGTGCATCATTATCAACATTATAATGGATTTACAAAACTCCTAAAGAAGAGATTGAAAACACATAAAATGTGAAAAAACAGGTAGTGGCCTCTGATAAAAGAAGCACAACTAACCTGGAACATTTATATTTATTCTACAACTATTTATTCTACAGTATGGGGGCAGTTTTACCCTTTTTGACATTGAAAGGTCAATAAGCTGCCATTACTAAGTAGATTTTTCCTTCAATATTTTTATAAGTTGGATCGAAGAGGTCATGATCATCTTATTTTCTTTAAAGCAAAAGCATACATGAATGAAGACCTTGACACTTTTGAAAGCACTGTTTGACATAATCTGCTTTCAAAGTATCACATGCAATACTGTATATCATCCAGAACTGCACCAAACTTACTGGAGATGCTTGGGTTTATGATACAACTACCTCCTGTTGTTATGAAGTACACTGTTATGCTTGTGATTCTCTGTGGCAATTTCAACCCATCTTATTTCAACACTGCTGCCAGCTCTAGAATGGTTTCCTCTCTTTGCAAAAATCAGCATATTAGTTTTGTAGCCAAACTGCTTCCTAAGGAGTTCCTGGAAGTTAGTGTTTGTTTCATGGATGTTCCTCTTCAATGTCAGCCAATACTTTTCAAAATCAGTTTGCCAATTCATCCTAAAGAGGTTAAAAGCCACCAAACCTTAAAAACCTGTAACCTCTATTTTCTTAGGTTGTGCTAGTTGCACCGTGACACTGTATGAACTACATGCAATTGCTAAAGTTCCTGTTTTCAGAATCATGTTTTGAATAAGGTAACCACAGCCTCTCTGTTTCTGAAGTGTTACCATTAAGTACTGAAAAGTTATAATAGAGTAATTTTTAATGGGAAGTGAGACTAAAGAAAACCTCAGAACTATTCTGCACTCTCAATTTTTTCTTCGCTCAACATCCAGTTTGTTTCCTGTGTATGAAAAAGTTATCCTTCAGCTTAAATTACCGGTGAATTTCTGCTGACCAATGTCCATATACCTGGAAAAAGTAGCATGCAACTGCCAACTGAGCATCTATCTTACAAAGCAGGTCGAGATGATCCTTTTATCAACCTGCCTTGAACAACTCTTCTGCTTCATTTCCTTCACTGACATGCAACACACTTTCTGCTGAACTTTTGATTTCTTCTTGATTGACAGCTGTCTTTCTTTGTTTTCAACACTTTTCAAACTCTGCTTCCAAGACCTCTTTCAAGTTCAGCTGCTCAAAAAATAGTCATCTTTTTACGTTTTTCTGTCTTGCTACTGATGATGCAGTAGTAAGTTTTCCTCTGCAGTTCTTTTTGTTCGGATTATCCGTAACACACCTCTCATGCATTCCACATCTCTGCAATTATTCATTTTTTGCCATGTCTCCATCTCCCAGAATTTTTCAGATTGTTTGGTTCACTAAATTAAACAAATGATTCCTTAAAGTAAACTGAGTGTAAGATCATATTCAAAGTAAACTTAAAAATAGATGTGCCTACCTAAGGCACTTGGACATCTGAATTTTATTGACTGCAGTGAGGTCCTAGACAACATTAGTGCAGATTTAAGACATCTGCTTTAATCAGCCCAACTTTACTTGGCACTGAACTTGTCTGTGAACACTCATGCACAGTCATGACAGAATTTTGGAGCTGCTGACATCTAGTAAGGGGCAGTATTGAACAATCAAATGTGACAAGGTCTTAATATATCTTAAGTAGGTTTTCAAATATATGTCTATTTGTGCCCTGAGATTTATCAGCTAATTTGCGTGCAAGCTTTCATGGGTATTTGTTTTCATTTTTAATTGCCTAAAAGCTTCAATAAATCTGATTCCACATTCATTACCAATATGATATACCATGCACATAACAAACAAATAGAAGATATTTTTTCTCCCTGCTATACTTAAAGCTTGCTACTTACAGGACGTGTGAATGAATATACATACTTTAGTGATTATATGAAGAAGCCTCAAATACAGTAAATCAGATGTAGCAGAAAATACTAAAATTAAAAAAAAAACAACTAAGGGAAAATGTTCCTTGTTGGATCTCCTTATTTAGATCATCCAATCACTGTTAATACATCAATCCCAACTCTTTTACCTAATTAACTGAGTCAATGCCAATGCACTGTGTAGACCATATGTGTAGATCTTTGAAGTTGTTATTCCTCAATTATGTAACTCTACTAATTTTATTAATATATTCTATGGAGAATGTGAAAATCCAAGATTACTGTAACATCAATATTTTGCCATTGCCAGATTGCTGGAGACCTATGTATTTAACTAAAGTCCATGAACTTTAATAAGACCAATTATTCCTTTTCCTCTGCTGTGCTTCTTATTGATTAATAATTCACACATTTGGGCATTGCAAGCAAGCTGGAAACTCTGCTTGTGAAGAAGGGGATTGCACATCACAAATGGGAATATAATAGACAATGGGGAGGGCAGAAGGAGACATGAAGAACGCTGTCTACCAAACCATTCATTTTCTGCAAGGGCAGAATTTGAGTGATGGGATCTCTGTTCTACCTTATGGTACTTTGTGAACAGAACCTGTAACACTCGAGGCTACTGGCAGGCAGTTCTTCAGCGATTTAACTCCATTATTTACAATGGTGCTGAAGTCTGTCTTACCCAGCGAATAAATGCAAAGCTTTACCTGCTTAAAATTAGATGTGTATTAGTGCTTGTTAGATCAGGGCCAGGACAGTCAGCATACAGATCTAGTACCTTCTGTCACTACTTACAATAAATTTATCTTATCTTTTTAAGGGTTTATTGGTTTTGTTTTGGTTTGTTTTTTTTTTCTTATGTTTTCAAATTTCTTAATTAGTTCGTGCCTCTCCTGCAGTTCAACCACAGGGAAGTTTGTGTTGTCAGATTTGGAGGGATGAGTATTAGTCTGACAAGTCACCCTGCAGGCCTCTTGATACTTCCTTATTCTCCATTTGTCATGAGCTAGATGTTTTGAAGATAATTTCAAACAAAGCAGCATATTTAATTTCCCTTCAGGAGCAGAGGATTTATTTAAAATAAAGCTCTAATTCCCCTTATCAAAACCTGCACGATCCCTTTCCTGTTTGTATAGCTAATCTCTAACTGGTCTAACTGCAGGTTTTGCCCAATTTTAAGTTAAGTTGTTTTCATTGTAGCTGTGTGATATTGGCATAACTGTAAGGGTCTCTCAGTACTCAATATTGAAAAGCTTTACTGTTGGGTGTATTTTAAAATTATTTCTTTGCATTGATATTACTACTGAAGTGAAGTATTTTTAGATGAAAGAAAAGGAGCTTAGGATACATTATCAGTAATGTATCCTTCCTATCTGAGGATTAAGTGGCACCAGGACAGTTTTATTTTGCCACATTTAAGGGCAAAAAAATTAATTATCTTAATATACATCCATATTGACTAATGATATAGGCTTTCCTTTAGTGTTCACTTTAGTGTGGAAATTTTAAGCTGAAATTTGAAAAAAAAAGAAAAAGCTGTGCGCAAAGGGCAAAAAAGATTATATTTTTATAGGAGCAAGACGGACTGTAACAACAACTTGTGGGGACCATAGCAGAAACACCGGGTTAGGTAGGGGAAGAACAGAAAAACAGAACAAAAACAAGAAGTGGAAAGAGAAAAACTATTTAAGATAACTTATCATTTCAGGTGCTATCTCTCTGGTTGATTTGGCTTCCTGAAGTAGCTGCTCATTGTTTAGTATTCTGGATCTTCTTTAGACCAGTTTGTACTGCCGGGGCACAGATGTGTATTTCTGAGCAAGTCAGGTTATGCGTAATTCCTCCCTCGATCCCCTCGTTGTTATGTATGGGCTTTAATGTATGGTTGTTCTATATTCCAGCAGCACACTCCTGTCCTTTCTGCCCCATGTCACCTCTTGCAGTCAGAGGGGTGTTGGCACTGCTTGGGCTCTGTCATTCTCAGCCTCTGTGCCTGCCTTCCTCTGAGCTGGAGGAAAGGTGCAGGCCCAGCTGCTTCATTCTCTGAGCGTTATTCACAGCAGCTAAATGGAGGAAAGATCCTTCCTTTCCCTATGTCTCCATGAGGATTTCTTTGCCCATGTTTCCAGGATAACAGCATACTTAAAAGTTGTTTGTTTGTTTGTTTTAAATGGTTTGTTTCTCTCTCCTTAGGGACATACAAGACACTTGCTCTGGCTACTTCCTTGATTTTCTAATGCCTTATCTATCTGTTTTTATGTGTTTCCTGCTGTTTCTTTCATTTTCAGGAACACAATTTCATCTTTCATTGTCATCTCTGGTGGTTTACTCTATCGATCCTCAGGATAAGCCTTTGGGGAGGAGGCTGCTTTGTTTGTCCTTTGCTTAAGCCATGCCAGGTGCTTTCGTTGTAGGAGTTTCTATTGTTGCAGTGGTGTGGTCCTGCAAGGAGCAAAGTTTTTTTTACAATTTTCCTTTGTGGAGTTCTGGTGAAGTTAGCAGGTGTACCTCCATTTGCAGTGATATTGTTTGGGCAGTTTGTTCCTTCTTCCCTTCCTGAAGGATATTACCTGCTCATAATACTTTTCTCCTGTAAATCAAAGCAATGTGTTTTCAGCTGCTTATTTCCTTGTGAGGAAGAGAGAACAGCTTACAAATGCCACTATTTTTTTATTGTAGAATTGGACAACAAGAGCCGGGAATACTTTATGAGAAAAAATAGGCCCTTAAAATTCCCCTCTGTCCTGGAGACTTATGTGGTTTCTATAAATACTTAATTTCTTTGTGTTGCTTCAGATGTCTGGCAGGTAAAAGCCAGGGAAGAACCCAGATTAGTGTGAGATGTTCTTATTAGTTATTCCATGGAAGCATATTTATACTTGTTCTTACAAACTTTAGTTGGACTCCATGCATAACAGGAGTAGAAAGTTTGGAAGTTTTTAAGTGGTTCCTCAGTGAAGTTTCAAAGATACTGCTAATGCCTTTAACCAAATAAATGCTTTGCAGTTTTTGAAAAAAACGCTGTTCGTATTTCTTCACTGTTGTCTTATGATGCTGTCTGAAAATTGTAGGAGATGTTGCTCATCCAGCAACTATTTGTCAGATATTGCTAGTGAATTTTATGGGACTGACTCTTATATATCTGAGTCAGGAATAATTTTGTGAAAGTCTGTGAATTAATACCAGTTTAAAACTGTGTATGTGTTAAATCCATAGAAGTAAACGAAATGTACTATTTAATTATCCACCTGAAATCATTGTATAAAAGATGCATCTCAAACTTATTTATAACCCTCATAGGGTATATTTTAGATCTATAATGTGCATAAAAGTTATCCTAGAGAAAGAAAATTGATTAGGCATTTCTGAAGTGTTAGGATTATTTCAAAGCGGTGAGCCTCATTTTTATTTTCTGTAAGATCTTGAGTACTTAATGATATTACCCATTTCTGCCAGTTGCATCAGATGGAACCTCTCATCATCTCACATCTTTGTAAAATTTAACATGGATATAGCTGTCTAGTTAAAGCCATACTGAGATTTGCATCTCCTACTGTTAGGCTCCTTCCAGTTAGCATCTGAGGACACTCATCCTCACTGTTCCATCATGGACCCAAAGCCCCTTTTCCCAGCTGGCAGTGACACCAGTAGCTGCCAAAGCTCAGGCATATTTACTCCTACTTGGCACACTTCTCTTGCCTGGCTTCTTGCACAGTTCTTACTCTGATTGAAACAAACATAATCACTGAGATAAGCCTGTGGTATATTTGATTATTTGGCTGCTGCTTCAGCAATGAAGATTGTCACTGACTCACCAAAAAAGACAGGTGCTATTTACAGAGTACAGGAGCTGCGCTGCAAACCCAAGTCTGTGGCTGAGCAACCAGCAAGGAAATCCTCTCCTTTGCCCTCTCCAAATCCCAGTTTTGGCTATACAACTAGATTCTTAGGTTTGCACTTGAAAGGCAGAGCTGGCAATCTGCTGCATGGCTGGCTTACCGTGTAGTCCTCAACCCTTTTGCTGTTTGCATGCACTGAATTGTTTTTTTGCTGGCAGACGCACACAGTTCAGCATCAGATTTTGACACATGCATGCTGCTGTCCCAAAGGATTCATTGAGCGGGCTGTCTTGCAGCTGCTACATTTTCCACCAGTTAAATTGACAGTTACCTACTGTGTGGAGTTGCTAGGAGAAGGTGAATAGTCATCATTACAGCATATTCGTTCAATAACAACCTGTAGAGCTCTCTGATTTCTCATCTGCAGGGATTTATACATGTCTTCACTACCGACTTAGCATTTGTACAGTCATATTTTTATTGAGAGGCTGGTAGATATTTATTCATTAAGAATCAATTCAGGATCAACTAAAGAGAGGAAAGCTCTGGCATTTGAACATGCACTCTTTTTGTAGGGTGATGTGGCTGATACTGGCTTCTACCATCTGCTTTCCTATTGCAGCCTGTTTCTCCAACCTGCAGAGCAGAAACCAGCCTTTCTTTCCTTCTGGATTGTTAAAGCCATTCACATTTATCCTGCATGGCAATGCATTATAGTCCATTTTAAGGAATCCTTTGTGCTTCTGTGCGTATTCCTACAGCAGGAAAAGTGCATGAGAAAGGAGCTTGAGCAGTCAGTAGTATAGTAGCTGGCTCACATGTATGGATTAGACTCGTGAGGTCAGAGGAGCTGTGTGTACTTGCTCTGTGCTGGGGGGGGGGGGAGAGTGGATTTGTCTATCAAAGTGAATAGCGATTCAGGCAGGATCGTCCCTCAGCTGTTGTAATTCTCATGTGTTTTGATATGACAGCAGCTACTGTCTAACATGCGTGGATCTTCCGACATTTGTAGTGGACTAAAGAATGCTTTTACTTGCTGCTGAGCCTGACTGTAACTGTATCGCTGTAGGACAATAATGATGGGGGCTCGAGCGATGGAAACAACTCGGGAACTGGAAAACACCTCTATAAAGTATCAAATAGGAGGACACGCAGAGAAAATGTGGCAACGGCTCAAAGGAATGTGAGTAGATTCTCTCCTTGGCTTTTGTTCTGTTCCCTGGGAAAGATCATTTTCATCTGTTTGTTAAAATGACTAATTAGCAAATTGGAGAGTTATCTCTAAGCTGTGAATAGTATGTACTCTCATAATACAGTACCTTGCTTTCATATATGATGGTACTCAGATTAATGTCAGACTCTGTATAAGGTTCAATCACCTCATTTAAAAGGTATATAGCTAGTGAGAGTTATTATCCAAATTGAAATGCCAGTAAGTCCTTTCAGGTTAACATTTCCATAGCTCTGATATGATTTTGTAAATGTTATCTTCAGAATCAACATTGCTGGACTGTTTCATCATTCCTGTCAGTATGTATAGGTAAGTATATTATTGCAGTTCCATAGGAGGTATCAATACTTTGCCTTTTGAGAGTGCCGGTAAAGAAGTCTATATTAAAAGGTGTTTAGCTATTAGGAAGATGCAATGTCTCTGTTTTTTTGTCAATTATTTTGGTGCTCAGTAATGCTAAAAACTGACTGAAGGACTATTTGAAGGGGCCACTATGCACCTGCTGTGTCTAATTCACGCCTCTCAAATGCAATTTTCAGTGTAGACTTTTGCTGTAAATGATCAGTAAATAAACATCTGCAACCTGTCAGAGAGAAACTTCATCAAACTAGTGTGTTCAAAACCCCTTAAACTTCAGCACGTCCTTTTAAGTATTTAGCTGGTTTTTGCTCTGGAAGCTGGTGTCAGGATTTTACAAATAAATACATGTTACATTTGTTGCTTTGGAAGCAAGGAAATGGCTCTATTATTTTTGCTGGAAAGATTTGAAATATCTAAAGGTATTCCACAGATGCTATGTAGTGTTTCAGCTGTTGAAGGAAAATGGGTTACTTACTTACAGTGCAAAGAGGATTAGATGCATTGGCTAAGGCACTGCCTGTTTCCCCTATGCATTAGGTTGGGATTCAAGCTGGCTGTGGGAAAGGGAGTTTCCACCATCTGCTTTCTTTCAAGAGAAAGTTGGTTTGCTTCACTGGAAAGTCATTTCTCAGTTGTGGCCAGGGATTTCTCTGTGATATGCTTTTGAATATTTGCTCTGAATCCTATCATCGCTGTGTTTAAGATTATGCACTTTGGGAACCATTTTGGCCCTAGAAACCCTAAAGTGTATGTAGCGGAGCAAATATTTTGATCATTTCCTGATGCCACACATCTTGCCTTTGGGTTTCTGCTCCTAGAGACATCCATCAGTTTGTGCAGACTTCCATTTGTGTAGGGTCTAAGCTGCAGCTTTTGTTTGTTCTGTAAGTTCTCTGTTACCACTAGGCTCTTGGGTTGAAACATTTCCTTTCAGCTGCCTCTGGAGTGGTGCCATTAAACAGACTAATGTAAATAGCTAAACGTTAGTGACACTCAGTACAACAGCTCCAGGAAATAAGGTTCATGCTTCCTTAGGAGTAGTTAAAACAATAGTTGGAGTTTGAGGTGTATCAAAAACAAATGGAGCTTAAGTCAAACGGTGCATCTTTCACAGGTTGCTGCCAACCTGTTGACTGTTGTGACCGCAGGACAAGATAGTGCTAAAATACTTGTATTTAAAAGAAACAGGTTATATTATTAGATACATGCCCAGCTGACTATTTTTCAGACTTCCCAATGATTTCATTTTAATTATTCACTAGACAATTTGAAATCTCTGACTAGTCAATATTATGAATATTATATGGGGAAATTTAAAAAAGTTGAATTTTTCAGAGTAGATCTCTATGCTCAGTTTGTAGTATAAGCATCAATCATTAAGGAAAAGGATTATTTTTGCTGATGCACAGATATTAAAGTAGAAGTATGTTTGTATGTGATAGGAGAGAGGGACAGATAAGTGGGACTGCCACAGATAGGTAATCTGACTTGGGAAGAATTTTTTTATAAATTGTTAGTCAGGAGAATTGTTTTATTTTAGGTAGGGGACATGTTAATGAAACTGAGTATGTATGAAGACAAATTACTGAGTTTTTAAAGTAGTATACGGTAGTATATCTGTGCTGAAGTCAAGACGTGGTGTGAATATGAAGCTAAATCTGTTCTTGCTGATAAAGTCCACAGGCCTACAGAGTTTTCACCAATGTATATATGTGATTTCAGCACAGTTTTACTGTATTTTGCCAGTCGAGAGTGCTGATTATCTTCTTGCAAGCAGGTCATTATTTCTGAAACAACATTGGATTTCATTTAGGTAATTATCTGGATAGTGTTTAGAAGCTGCACAGTAGGTCCTTACTTAAAATGAGCTTTTATTTTCTGTTAGCTTTTCAGCTTTTTGCATAATAGACATTTAGTTATGGATTTGGCTACAGAATTCCATATACACTTAACCTCATATGTCTTGGGGTGTTTTTGTTACTGGTTTTTTTTAATTATTTTTGTAAATGCAGACTGCTCTGTAAGATAGGTGAGTTGAATATACTTAAGGATAGATGAAAATACTTGTTTGAATGCCTGGTAAGAAAAGCTGGGTATTGTGGAAGCTTGAATGAAACAGCCTTTCTATGGGTTTTCTACTTTATAGGCCTGTGCATAGACCTTGCTAACCTAATGCTCTTCCTAAGTGCTATGATAAAGGCTTGGATGTTTTGAATAAAATGAAAACCATACCTAACTTTCATCGGGTCCATGTGGCTCTACAGCCAAGCTCTTCCTTCTGCATGGCAAGTAAAAATCCAACTCTATTTTCTTTACATTGCAATTGCAGCAATGCTGCAAAAAAGGAGATTATTTGGCAGAGAAGAGATTAATTTGAAATTAATAACTAGATCCTTAGCATTGTTGCTGAGTTTATTGATGCCTGAGTGTATAAAACACAAGCTCAGTGAAACAGGACTTGGGAAAATGAGTCGTGTATATTTCTGTCTTGACTGGAGCTTCTGGTCCTTGAAGTAAGACATTTTCAGTACGCAGACTGCAAGCTTCTAACGTTTTGTACTTCAGGGAGAAAGCAAAAACAAATAACAAGTGACAGCTAAATAACTTGTATACTAGTGTGGCTTTTATAATTCTTTGTTATGCAGAAGAGTAAAAACAAAAGCCATCCAAGCCACTGCTGGAATTCCAGCTGCCTGACTGAAGGAGGGTGTTACGTACCTTCCACTTCAGAAACATCTTGTCACAGCCTGGCCAAGGGGCTCCTTCTCAGACTGTTTAATGCCACTGATTGCACTTTTTCTCTCTTAGCCTTTCATTCTCTATCAGATGGAATCTTACTTTAGACAGTAACTAAGTCTCCAGCTTAAATGTATTCTGGTGTCAATAGGACCAGAAGATTTGCTGCCTGGGGAGTTTATCTTCAGATGCTGATAGAGCATGGTAGTGAGCTCTGAAAGAGAAGCAGCTTCTTTAAAGCATTTTAATTTAGATCCCAGAGAACCAGATTTGAGGCAGAGCTCTGTATGCCTACTGGCCTTACAGTGCTTGGTATTTTCCTTAATCTGCAGGTAGACTTGACTTAACTCTGTGTTGTTCATTATTCTGTGAAATGGTGTGCTGTCTGTTTACAGTATATGTTGGCTGTCTGCCACTTTACTCAGTGTCACCCACAGAACAGTCAGACCTCACCCCCCCCCCCCCCCCCTCTTTTT